>NW_027505656.1:0-194783 GCF_021521415.1 Bidens hawaiensis
GCTTCAGACAAACTAGCTCTCAATGTTCCCGCCATGCGGGGAGGTTAGTTCCCCCTTCCGCACGCGCATAAACGATTTGGGATGCACCCGCCTTAGCATCATGCGAGACGGTCAACCCAATAGACAACATTATGGATACATAAAACCCAATACACTCGCGCATGGCGCATATAACATATGCCCACGCAGGTTCTTAACATGGTGCGCTCGCGCAGGGGCGTACATAACATGCCCGCGCTGACTAACATGGCGCGCCTGCGCACGGCGCACATAATATGCCGCGCTGACTAACATAGCGCGCTCAGCGCAGGGCGCACATAACGTGCCCGTGCTGACTCTAACATAGCGCGCATAATATTAACAATCACCTAATTATTAGGTTGATTACTTAGTTTATAGGGTTGGGAAATTACCGGGTGTCACATTCTCCCCCGGTTAAGAGAATTTCGTCCCGAAATTTAGAAGACGTCGCTGGCAGAAGCCATGTTCTGAAAGAGGTGTGGGTATTTCTGGCGCATTTGATCTTCTCTTTCCCAAGTAAATTCAGGCCCACGCCTTGAGTTCCATTGAACCTTTACTAACTTGGATTCGACTTCTGCGCAACTTTTGTTCTTTCCAATCGGTTACGGCTATAGGCTCTTCTACGAAGTGCAGTTGTTTGTCGATGTGAATCTCGTCCAACGGCAAAATCAACGTTTCGTCAGATAAGCACTTTTTGAGGTTGGATACATGGAACGTATCATGAACTCCACTGAGTTCGGCGGGTAAACGGAGTTTATAAGCAACCGGACCGATCCTTTCCAGGATCTCAAATGGTCCAATGTAGCGCGGATTCAACTTTCCTCGCTTGCCGAAACGGGGGACTCCTTTCCATGGAGAGACTTTCAAAAGTACTCTATCCCCTACTTGAAACTCCAACGGTTTCCTTCGTACATCTGCGTAGCTCTTCTGTCTGTCGCGCGCTGTCTTAAGGCGATCCCGTATCTGAAAAATCTTGTCTGTTGTTTCTTGGATCAATTCTGGACCAGTCATTTGCTTGTCACCCACCTCAGCCCAGCACAGTGGGGATCTACACTTGCGCCCATACAAAGCTTCAAACGGCCCAGCCTTGAGGCTTGTGTGATAACTGTTGTTGTAAGAAAATTCAACCAATGGGAGATGAGTATCCCAGCTACCTCCGAAATCGATTGCGCACGCGCGCAGCATATCTTCCAATGCCTGGATTGTTCGCTCGCTTTGCCCATCCGTTTGGGGATGATAAGCTGTACTCATGTCAAGACGAGTACCTAAAGCCCCTTGTAACGATCTCCAAAACCTTGAGGTGAACCGACTATCTCTATCAGAAATGATGGATACTGGGACTCCATGCTTTGAAACTACTTCTCGAATATACAATCGGCTAACTTTTCCATCTTATCGGTTTCCTTGATCGGCAGGAAGTGCGCTGACTTAGTTAGCCGATCTACAATAACCCAGATCGTGTTGTAACCCCCAGGTGTCCTTGGCAGTTTGGTGATGAAGTCCATAGAGATTTGTTCCCACTTCCACATGGGAATTTCTGGCTGCTGAAGTAACCCCGACGGCTTCTGGTATTCAGCCTTCACCTTCGAACACGTCAGGCACTTACTGACATACGTCGCGATGGCGCCTTTAAGATTGGGCCACCAATACAGCGCTTTAACATCTTGGTACATCTTGTCTGCGCCAGGATGTACGGAATACCGCGTCTTGTGAGTCTCGTTTAATACTTGCTCGCGCAATCCTCCCTTGAGAGGGACCCATATGCGGTTAGCGAAATATAGATTGCCGTTCTCTTTAAGTTCCAAACTCTTAATCATACCCCCAAGGGATTCGTTTTTAACAAACTCTGGTTTCAAGGCTTCTTGCTGAGCGTCTCGGATGCGGGTAGAGAGATCTGCACGAATGGTCAACCTTAGAGCCTTGACTCGTAGCGTTTTTATTCGCTCCTTCCTACTTAGCGCGTCTACTACCACATTCGCCTTTCCAGGGTGGTACTTAATTTCACAATCATAATCATTCAACAACTCCACCCATCTTCGTTGCCTCATGTTTAAATCCTTTTGATCAAATATATGTTGAAGGCTCTTGTGATCCGTAAAGATTATACACTTCGTACCATAGAGGTAATGGCGCCAAATCTTTAGCGCGAAGACAACCGCTCCAAGTTCCAGGTCATGCGTTGTGTAGTTCTTTTCATTGGTCTTGAGTTGGCGCGAGGCATACGCTATGACTTTGTCTCGCTGCATAAGGACACATCCGAGTCCCTGATGTGAAGCGTCGCAGTAAACGACGATGTCATCCGTCCCCTCGGGCAGAGACAAAATTGGCGCACTACATAACTTCTGTTTCAACATTTGAAACGCTGCTTCCTGATTTTCGCCCCAAACAAACTTCTTGTCTTTCTGAGTTAGCGCGGTCAGAGGTAGAGCTATCTTGGAGAAGTTCTCAATGAAGCGTCGATAGTAGCCAGCTAGTCCTAGGAATTGCCTCACCTCAGTTGGGGTTTTTGGCGCTTCCCAGTTTTCGATGGCCTTGACCTTGGAAGGATCAACGTGTATTCCTTTCTCGTTTACAACGTGACCGAGAAAGTGAACTTCTCTAAGCCAAAACTCGCACTTGGAAAACTTCGCATACAACTTTTCTTTCCTCAACAATTCCAAAATCAATCTCAGATGTTGCTCATGCTCGGCCTTGGTCCGAGAGTAAATCAGAATATCATATATAAATACAATCACAAACTTGTCCAAGTATGGTTTGCACACGCGGTTCATCAGATCCATGAATACAGCCGGCGCATTAGTTAGCCCGAAAGGCATCACTAAGAACTCATAATGGCCATATCTAGTTCGGAAGGCTGTTTTCGGCACATCTTCCTCATGGACCCTAAGTTGGTGGTATCCTGACCGTAGATCTATCTTCGAATAATAACTGGATCCCTGCAACTGGTCAAATAAGTCGTCAATCCTCGGTAAGGGGTACCGATTCTTGACTGTCAGCTTATTCAGCTCCCTGTAGTCAATACACATTCTGAACGAACCATCCTTCTTCTTAACAAACAGTACTGGAGCTCCCCAAGGTGAAAAGCTTGGGCGTATGAAACCTTTATCCAATAGTTCCTGTAACTGATTGGATAGCTCTTGCATCTCAGATGGAGCTAGTCGATAAGGCGCTCGAGCTACTGGCGCAGCTCCTGGGACTAAGTCAATACGAAATTCGACTTGTCGCGGCGGCGGTAATCCGAGCAAATCTTCAGGAAAAACTTCTGGAAATTCGCGTACTACTGGTAAGTCTTCAATTCTTCGCTCATCTCCTTTCTTCTCTACTACATGCGCCAGGAAGGCGTAGCACCCTTTCCTTAGGCACTTGCGCGCCTTTAGGCACGAAATCAGTTTCGTCGCAACTCCCCTTCTTTCCCCTTGAATCACCAAGGTTTCTCCGTTCAACAGTGGGATCCGAACCTGCTTCTCATGGCAAATAACCTCCGCGTGGTTCTCGACTAACCAATCCATACCTATCACAATGTCAAAACTTCCCAAGTCTATTGGCAACAAGTTAATATTGAACCCGTGACCTCCCATGACTATTACACATTGTTCAGTTCTTTCGTTCGCGCATAACTGCCTACCATTGGCTAGTTCTATAGTATAAGGTGTGTCTAGCCTACTGGTTGCTAGGCCTAGGGAGTCTTTAAACTCAGCGGATATAAAACTTAGGTCAGCGCCAGTATCAAATAAGACAGATGTAAAATGGCCGTTAAGCAAAAACGTACCGGTTACCACATTCGGCTCTTCTTTAGCTTCGCCCGCGCCGATCACAAAAGCTCTCCCGCGAGCTTGGTTTCCCCTTTGCGGGCAATCCCGACTGAAATGCCCTGGCTTTCCGCATGCGTAGCAGTTGTCACTGGCTCCAGCTTCCTTAGCACGGCAATTCACCGTCTTGTGCCCTGGCCTGTTACATTTGGCGCACATGACGCTCGCGCATTCACCCTCGTGGTGAAACTTGCATTTGTTGCACCATGGGTAAGGCCCACTGTATCCTTTCCTTGATGGCTCCGCGGCTTGGACCGCGTAAACCCTTGCGCTCTCCTGCTTCTTGAACGGTGGCTGCTTGGAGTCGGACCCTCGGTGGTGAGAGTTCCATTTCCTCTTGGAGTCAGAGGTTCGCTGCTCGTTTCCGCGCGTAGTCAACATACCCGCACGGACCGTATCCCTTGTAAGGGTGATGGCCCGCGCTACCGCCTCATCAAAGGTTGGAGGCGCTGCGGCGTTGAGCGGAATCCTAACAACAGGAGGTAACCCAAAGATATACCTCTCAATCTTCTTTTCCTCCGTGTTTGCCATGTCTGGCACCAACTGGCAAAGCTCGTTGAACCGGTTGTTGTAGGCGTCGATATCCGTTCCTACCATGGTGTGGTTCCAGAATTCCTGTTGTAGACTCTGAATTTCTGCGCGAGAGCAGAACTTTCTTATCATCATTTCCTTCAGCTCCTCCCAGGTCTTGTGGAGAGCAACTTCTCGCACCAATGTCTTCACTTGAAGCTTCCACCAAGACGAAGCTGCTTCTTGGAACATGCAGGTCGCGTAAAGGACCTTCTGGTTCTCACTACATCCGCTAATGGAGAGAACTGTCTCCATCTTGTCAATCCAGTTGTAGAGCCCAATGGCCCCTTCGGTACCCTTGAATGGCCAAGGCTTACAGGCCATAAATGTCTTGTAGGAGCATCCTTTGTCCAAAGCTCCTGATTCGGGTTCTGGGGTCTCGTTCTCCTGACGACCCTGACTAGATTCGGCCTTGCTAGCCTCATGTGTTGCGATCGCTTGCGCGATTATTTCCGCGAGTTCCTCGGGTGTCATGGTAATTCCCTTGGCTCTAGTTGGAGGCATTCTCGCTTTAAAAGAGTGAAAACATATCAACTTAGCGCATGTACTCTGAGCACATAATGTTTTTATCTTTATTCACTAGACACTGTGTGACCCGTGTTCCTAAGTGTGTGTATAGTTTCTTTTGAAAATATTTTCTTTGAAAAATATTTCATGCGATTCCCCAACGGTTATAGTCTAGGTTAAAACTTCTTTTCCTAGTTCGCTATAACCAGTGCTCTGATACCAATCTGTCACACCCGGCCCTGAGCGGCGGAAACAGCCGGGCGCGCGCGAGTGGGGATTGATAATTAAGCACGGGCCATTGCAAACATTCAAAGTAAGATTTTCATTGCGCATGAAATGTTTAATACAAATACATTACATTGTTTAAAAATTACATAAAAACATCCAAGTATAAAAACTATTGAAGATTTCCACGCCATATCCCCTTGCGCGGCGGGAACAACCACGCGCACCGAAGGGGTAGAACTAAAATCTTCCAAAAAGCTAGTTTTAGATGTTCAGCGTGAGGTGCTCTAAGTGTGACTCCATGCGCTACCTAGTTATCTCCTGAAAGACACGTAAAAACATTTGAATCAGTATAAACTGAGTGAGTTCACAAGTTTTAGTAACTTGATAAATCGCATTGCATCATAGTCTTGATAAAAATCATATTGAAACACATTTCTGATTTCATGTCTAAACATATACTTGATAGTCCGTATGAAAACATAGATCTGACACGTATTTCTGATAAAAATCGTTCCGCGGGCTACGCGCGAACATTACTGGGAACCGTGCTCGTCTGTGTAAGTGGCGCTGCCATTACGAGCGAAATAAGTAATACCGTCCCGCGGGTTACGCGCGGACACTTCTGAAAAACCGCGCTCGTCTGTGTAAGTGGCGCTGCCACTACGAGCGAATAATACCGTCCCGCGGGTTACGCGCGGACGTTGTGCCGGAAAACAAGGCGCTCGTCTGCGTAAGAGGAGCGACCTCTACGAGCGGGCTCAATCCCATAGTACTGCCCCGTGACATGCTAGGCACTCGTCTGTGTAAGAGGTGCGACCCCTACGAGTGGGTGGATCAAACCAGCAGTCCCTACCCTTAGAGTTCCAATGGTAAAGTGATCACTTACTCGTATCGCACTCTTATCGAAAACCATAGATAACCGTTTGCATTGCTCGTAAATATACCATAATGAAACATTATTTAAACACATAATTGCTTGCATTGCTTGTAAGAGTATCATGATAAGACATAATTTAAGTACGTGTCCCTCGCCCCGAAAACAGTTTAAAAATAGTGAAAACAGTGAAAATAGGGGCTGTGAGACTCACCTGTGGTTCTTGTTAAGGGATTAATCGAGATTCGGGTTTTCTTGGTGTTGGCCTCGGAATTGAAGGTCTAGAATACGATTAAATAACAAGAAGTATATATATATTAAGATCAAGAAATAGGAGAATATAAGGGTTGGAAAGTAGATCTCAAGGTTATATTCTCGGCTTACCTAGTAACAGGAACGGAATTGAAAATCAAACGGATGCTTGGGCGATGATTAGTGAGTGCAACTTTAAGAGAAAAGTTTGAAGTGTGTTTTGGGTGATAATTTAGGTTACATATTTATAGGCAAACTCAAGGGAACACAATCCCTTGCTTTAGGGGATTGAAATCTTTTCATATCTAGGTGCAATGATGGTAAAGTATGGAAATTATTATTATTTATTTAAAAGTGGAGTAGTGGATAAAAGATTTTGATTTGATTTGGACAGGACATGCAGGTCTGTGGTTGGTGGGAGTAGGGTGGCTGACAGTTGACTTTTCATGTTACAGTGTGCTTTTTCAGATACTTTTGTCAGTGTACAGTAAAAAGTGGAAAATCTCTGAAACACGCTACTGTTTCCTTTTGGGCGGGAGTAATCTCCTTACATCTGGAGAATAGACTAAGTTCTGCGCGTATCACTTTGTGCGCATAGCTTTCTGCGTGAAGGACATTTCTTTGCTGCGGGTAGGTGCGTAACCTTCTCGCAGTCAGGGACATTGAGTTTCATTTGTAGATTCTCCAGGTGGTCTTGGTATTTCAACATAGTGATCAGTTATGTTGAAGTCAATTCCATCTTGGAGCTTCAGACAAACTAGCTCTCAATGTTCCCGCCATGCGGGGAGGTTAGTTCCCCTTCCGCACGCGCATAAACGATTTGGGATGCACCCGCCTTAGCATCATGCGAGACGGTCAACCCAATAGACAACATTATGGATACATAAAACCAATACACTCGCGCATGGCGCATATAACATATGCCCACGCAGGTTCTTAACATGGTGCGCTCGCGCAGGGCGTACATAACATGCCCGCGCTGACTAACATGGCGCGCTTGCGCACGGCGCACATAATATGCCCGCGCTGACTAACATAGCGCGCTCGCGCAGGGCGCACATAACGTGCCCGCGCTGACTCTAACATAGCGCGCATAATATTAACAATCACCAAATTATTAGGTTGATTACTTAGTTTATAAGGTTGGGAAATTACCGGGTGTCACATGATAAGGTTCTGCTATATAATTCCCAGTTGAAGTTGTTTACGGGTAAATTGAAATCCCGATCGGCTGGTCCATTCGTTGTGAAAGAGGCATTTCCTTATGAAGCGGTTGAGATAGAGGCTGACGATGGACATTCTTGGAAAGTAAATGGGCAAAGACTGAAGCATTATGTTGGAGGTCTGTTTGGTGATCACGAGGAGGTGGCGATCTACCTTGATCTGCCTGGAGAGTAAATGAGGAGAGCACACTCAGGGAACTTAGCCCGGGTTGTTTTGAGTTTTAGTTTGCATGATAGGATTTTCTTGTTGGTACTCAATCTCCAATCGGACGAGGATATCTTTGAGCTTATCATATTGTAGAGGACACCCAGAAGTTGCGGCCATGAATGAAATGCTATACGATCGCCTTAAAACGAGACTTGTGAAGATAACTACATTATTACCAGGGGATTCTATTCCACTTTATTGTTTTATTTGCTTAATTTTTATTATTTTGCTTTATTTTATGTCTTTTTCTATTCCTATATCGGGGAAAATGTATATTTTAAGTGTGCGGATGGGAACTGACGTTTTCTTTTGGTAAAAAAAATTAAATAATAAAAAATTAAAAAATATATAAAAAAAGTTTAAAACAAAATCCCAAAAATATTTACAAGAGTTTTGAAATGTCCCTTGTAATTGTTTTTCTGCATTAAACAGGAGATGATATTATTACTGATGAATTTTGACAACACTGTTGAAAGTTTTTAGAAATTTTAAAAGAAAAAGAGTTTTTAATCAACACATATAATGGGATGTGATTGAACGGGTAGATTCCATTATTAATGGGTCACAAGGCTCAGCCCCTAAAGAATGAAAGGACAGTATGATGTAGACTTAATTGAACTTAAATTGCTTGATTTTAGTGGGATATATGTTAAAAGAAAATGGGATGAAAGGTCCGGTCATACTCAAGACTTATGTTTATTTTGATCATAAAAATTAAAATTTTATAGAAATCTGAATAAACTAATCATACAATGCTTGGGTATGTTTAACATTAGGGTATGCCTAAGTAGCCTATGATATAAACATAAATTTCATACTTCTAGTTTTAGTGGTTAACACTTCATAGGCGTATGGTTTTATAACCTTAAATCCTGTATTAATGGGATGCTCCAGGGTTCGGAGACCACGGGTCTATATGCGGTATATCATCTAGGTATTCATATCTCCTAAGTGGATTTATGAATATTAAAAAGAGCTCAAAGAGCAAACCCGTAGTTTTTCAGCCAAACAGAAGTCATTAACTTGATCATATAATACTTCAAAGTAAAAAATACACTACTGACTTGATCATCCACGCTGTTAGCCATATGGGGTCCCCTTGCTCGCGTCCTATTACCATTAAGAAACGGACCACAAGGAACACGCCATACGTAATCCTTAAGATGAATTCGTGCGTATTCACCTATGGTAATGGACTTTTGGGTATTGCTTGATAACAGGGGTATGTCATGTAGTGGGAAATACTTACTAGTTAGTTACTTAATACGTACCTTAATCATATCTAATGGCTGCTAGGTAGACCTTGATCCTTAAGCTTAGGTGGATAAACAAAATCCTTGATCGTCTTTAGTTATTCTTATAAATGGTATAACATGTTTTGATCAACTAGATATAAGGTTTAAGTCAAGTTGGGGTGGCTCGGTTCCGCTAAAACCATATAAAATTGTTTCTGTTGTGGGTTTCATTAGATCATATAAACTAATAAACTTGCCGCAACTTACTTGTCTCGGTATGTATTAAAGGGCATGGGTTTAGGTGGACAAGAATACCGGCAATAAACCGGATTTATCTAATTAAGCTAATTTCGATAAGTGACCAACTATTTGGTTGTCAGGGTTAAAAGTGGATAAGTGTTCGGTAATCGTGATTAATGTGTTTGATGGTTTTTGAATATTGAATATAAAATGAAAAAATAAAAATATAAAAAACAAATTCAAGAGTTGTGGGTTTATATTTTGTATCTCAGTTATAATCCTGTGCAGACTACTTTTTCAGGGACGAAAAAGATTTAAGTGTGGAGATATTTTATATGGTTTTATTATACATATTTTTATATTAATATTTCCTACACTTTGAGTAGTTTTTGTGATGTGTTTATATAATATTTTGCCAAAATGGTTCATATATACATTTTATTGGTTATAAGAGACAACGAGCTAAAATAGAGTGTGTAAACTAAAGTTTTGATTAACGAGTTAACATGTGTTATCTAAACTTAATTATATTCAATTGATTAAAAGTTCACTTATTAATTATATATATGAACTTCAAATAAAATAGTCAAAGTGTGACTACTGAATATATCTAAATATTAGTTGATTCTTATTATTTACAATTTTTTAAGAAGATTGGAAGCCCATTAATATTAATTTTTGAATATATTATTGTAGGGCCCATCCAGGTAAAAGAAATGTGTCGGTGGACAAAAGGAATAAAAGGGAAAAAACCCTAACACATTATGATTGGATTTTGGGAGTTCACGTGAAGTCAAGCCCCAAAGTTGGTGATTGACGACTAGGGAGAGAAAGAAGTCAGACGAAGCATAGGGTGAGTTTTTTAATTGGAATTTTGGTAGCCTTAACAAGAAAACTATTTTGTGGACTATTGTTCTGTGGGTCATTTCAGCAAAGAAAGAAATAAACAAGTATTTATTTTATATCTTTTTAATAAACAACAATTATTCATATTCTCATTTTGGTTCTTTTATTATTGTTAAGAGTAGCTAAATACTTTACACTGCCTAGGTTTTAGTTGAGTACTATGTAATATTAATGGTTTGACGAATTATTATTTGACGTTGATTAATTTGGTATTATGGTAAAGTTTTTAATTGGTTTGCTAATGATATTGTTGACTAATTAATTTGATTATTGCTATAATAATTATTCCACTTGTGTTTAATAGTTTTTTGATGATTGTTAGACGCATGATTAGGTTGTCTACTTTGTGTTTTCAACTTGTTTGCGATTTATGGTCGAAATAATCGTAGGAATAATTATTGAGAGCGTATTAGATTTTATTGTTCTTTCACTAGAGAGGCGGGGAGGCAATTTAGTGTTGTGTTATCTTTGTCTTTTGCGTGATTGGGTAATAATTACACGGGAGTGAGTTATACTAGGTCCCTTAGATTATTTTGATACAAGACGTGCTCAAATTATTTAATAATACCCTCTTTATATTAATATATATTGTATTCGAAGAGACTGGAGGTGATTTGGATTTTGGGGTACCATAGTATTATTAGGTAAGGTGAGACCGGGAGGTGATCCAAGCCTTTAACAATTGAGATTCACATGTCATTAAAGTTCTTGGGTGTCGTTGGTGAGGCTGGGAGACAATCTAGGGTACTTTAGTGGTCTTTAGTGTCATATTTTTAAGATATTGTTTTTCAACCAAGTCAAGTTCGTTAACTATTAATTTAACTAATAGGATTCCATTACCTAGGTAGTCGTTTCTCGCATGTTAGTAAAACATAATTTTATAAAGTTTTATTTTTAGTTTAAATTATAATTAGTTAAGTTTTATTAGTTTAATTAATAAAAAAAATTCTAAAAAATCAAAAGAAAGTCTAGATTAGTAATCATTATGTTTAACAATTAGGGTTTATCCATAGTGTCCTAGGTCCGATATTCGTTCTTACTTGCTAGCTACATTGTAACCGGTACACTTGCCGATTGTGTGTTGTTTTTTAGGTTAATTTGGTAAAACTTAGTTTTTAATATTATATGCACTTTTCACACATCAATGTGCTAATTGAAAACTGTGACGTAATAAGGGAGAATGAGGATTTGAAAAAGAAAAGTTTAGATTTGGAATCCCAATTGGAATAGGCATTGTTAAGAATTCAAACCCTGGTCAGTGAGGTTGAGAAGACCTCAGCTACACCAAAACAGGGGAAGAATATACCTTTTGCCAATGCCGATAATGATGATATCTTAAAATCGTTGGGTGAGTTGTATGGCAGTGATGAAGAGGAGAAGAGAGATGATGGAGATGATGATGGAGGATATCAGGCAGATGTGTATGAGGATGTTATCCAGGACTACAATTAGAATGATACAGCTAAAATTAATGATAACATGGTGGATGAAAACATTGTGGTGAATGAGACGGATATTAATGTGAATGAAGGTGATGAGAATATGGAAGATGTGGAAGAAATAAACAATGATGAAACTGTTAAGAACATTTTTGAAAATGTGATAGCTAATGAGGGTGTGGATGATGAAGGAGATAAAGTTGATCAAAATCAAGATGACTTGGATCTTGATATACTATATGGAGAGTTTGAAAATGTTGAATCCTTAACTATGGTGTAAAAAAAAGAGGTTGATGATGAACTTGATGATTTATTTGAAGAGATTGATAAGTTTCCTGAAGACTTCCCACCCACTGTGGTGAGGGAAGTAGGCCCATCTAGACCTGAAACTGTTGATGATGAAAGGAGGAGGATCAAGAGGAAGGTAGTGGCTGAGCATGAAGGCCAACTGCAACCCTTGAAACTTAAGAAAATTGAAACTAGTGATGAGGTCCTATTTGTTGATGAGTCAGATGAAGAAGCAATCAAGAGACATGACAATATTGTGGGAGAGTGGATGCAAACTGAAATGATTAACAGATTTTTGTCTAATAAAGAAGTAGAGGAACAGATAGTGTTGACGGAGGATTTTTGAGTTGAAAAAGAAATTTGAGGAAGACAAAGGGGAACTTGAACAGGATGTTATTGAAGGGTTTTTGAGGTTGCAACAAGTAGAGGATGCTGACAACGCTCTTGCCATTGTTATTTATAAATTCCAGCAACCCAAATCCTCTAAGGCTAAACCCAAATCCCCTTAGGCTAAACATAAATCTCCTGAGCCTGAATTGACCATTCCTACTACTGCTAACGAGCTTGAAAAGGAAATTGTTGATAAGTAGATGGTAACTGATATTGATGGGAAGAAAATTCAAGATGAAATGGTCAAAAAGGCTAGTGAAATGATGTATCAAAGCCTGGTTAATGAAATAAAGAAAGAAGAGAAAAGCTGGCCTGCTGACTTACTGAGATATACCAGGAAAAAAGAAAGAGATTCGGAGCAGGAAATATTCTTGAAGAGGTCATGCCCAAGAAAAAGAAAAGGGCTATTCATGCTATTCCTCAACAAGTTGTAAAACCTGATGATCACTTTGAAGGAGAACCACAAATTGATGCATTAATTTATCTAACTGATGTTGAAGATGAAGTAGCTGATGAAAATAAAGAAGTACATGATTCACCTTATGTGGATCCTGCTAAAACTCAGAGAGAAAATATCCAAGCAAGTCTTGATGAAATAAAAAGGGCAGATCCCAGGATCATTCATTGATGGGACATGGATTTGAGTTTGACAAATTGGCTATGTTGACTGATGAAGAGCTAGAATCTGTGTTTGAAAAGACGAGAGGAGAAATAAGAAAACTCGGGGAGAAGAAAAATAAGCTTACACAACACTACCTGAAATATCTCAGGCTAAACAACTTCTCTGACAAACAACTGAGTCACGTGAACTTTGAAGATTTGGAAAACATGTACAAGTCTACAAAAGAAGAGATTTAAGAAAGAGAGGAGAGGTTGAAAACAAAGTTTACTGGTGATTAAGAACGAACGAAAGAGTTATATAAAATATTTGGAGGGAAGTGTGGGTACCTAATTGACATGGATTGAACTATGAAATTGTTGATTCCATGATCAAAAAGGAAGTGAAAGAAAATTTCAAGAAAATTTCAAAGAAAATACAAACTTGTTCTGGTGTTGTTAAAAGAATAACAAAATTAACAAGTTTGGCTGAGCAAGAAAAGAAGAAATGGGCTGATGAAAGGGAAATTTTTTTCGAAAGATTGATGATGGCTAGAGGAGAAGGGGAGAAAGTAAAGATTTTGAGTTCTGCTCAAAAGATAAGCATGTATGAGTCTGAGTTGAGAAAATACAATGAGGAATTGAAAATACAAACTAAACCAACTCAGGCTCCTCCAAATATGATTCAAGTGAAAGAGGATTTGGCAGAAGCAACTGAAAAAGTAATTTATTGCCGTGGGAAGATGAGAACAGGATCAAAACTTTGAAGGACTAATGTTGAGCAAGGGAATGGCTAAAAATGTATTTTAAACAGTGGCAAGGCATAACTGGAAGAGTTATTTTATACTGAAAAGTTGCATTGGGAGAGGCTGGAAGAAGAACAAAGAAGATTATTATACTTCCAGTGTGGACCTAGAGGGTAACCAATACAAACACAAAGATCTACCCCCACTGAGCGACATGATAGAGAAACCATGGAAATGATCACAATCTTATCCAAAGAATGGGAGGTTATCTAAAGCTAATCATGATGAAAAAGGATCAAATTGTGAGATTATTTGAACAAACAGGGCATGTGAGAAGACCTGAATCCAAACAAAAATATACTCCAAGGGTCTCCACTATCAGTATTCCCATTCCAACAACAAGGTCAACACTTCAAAGACAACAAAGGCCACCTTCAGTGGTGAACCTAAAAAAGAACCTTTATCTTTATTCCATGACAAAAACCTTGAAAGTGATTATGTCCAATGGAGAACTGAAGAATATTATATTTAAAGATGACTTTCAAGATTTTACAAAGAGCAACTAGAAGAATTGGCAAGACTTAACCTGTATGATTATCAAGAAAGACACGGATTTTCCACTCAACAAAGGAATGAACTTTTAAAATTCACAAAAGATCAATCTAGAAAGGAATTTCCTTTGCTCAACAAGAAAAGAAAGCTAGAGCTCTGTCAATTTGAATGAACAAAGAGGCAAAGGAGGATGAATGGTATAATGATGATTGAAGCATCTTACAAGAAAGCAAAAAAGATACACAGATCCTCTAGCCAACATGAGAGAATGCATCAGCATGAGGCAGCAAATGTCAAGGCCTTATTATGAAGTCCAAAAAACTTGAAGAATCTCAAAGATCATCTATGAACAGAATACTCAATCTTTTATTTTGAGAAACTCAGATGGACAGGCCTTGGGCATTATAAAGCATGACACCGAATTGGAATTTCTGCATGTGGAGGATCTGGATGACATAATCAATTGAAATCTGCCGTCCCAACATCCACACCACAGGAAGATTTCTTTATTCAAAGAAAAAATTGTTGCGGTGAAATTTGATTGAAGAAAAGAGGCAGGAAGCTCTAAGAGATGAAGACCTTTTGTTTTCTACTTGAATTTTATTTGATTTGTAATGTCCAAGTGACAGATTTTTTAATATGTAGTTTTTACTTAAGTAATGTAATTCCAAGTCGCTTACCAGGATTGACCCATTTTTTATCATTCTTATCTTCCACAACCACATCGTCCACAGCTAGATCAACGTAAACCATCTCTGTGAGTTCAATAGGAGAGTGGAAAGTAGCAGATTTACTAGCCCTGACTAAAGTGCGGACATTCTGTGGTAGCCTCTTGATGTAGCACTTGATCCTTTTCACTTCAGTGTTCACCATGTCAGGAAGCAACCTGGACATGCGGTTGAATTCAGTAGTATACTCATGGTGTGTCATTTTACCCGCGTTCAAAATCAGAAACTTCATCTCGGTCCTCTCCACAACATCAGCACAAAACCGCTTCATAACCATTTCCTTCAAATCATCCAATCTCATTGCCTTAATCTCTTCTCGGGTCATTCTTTGTTGCACTGTCTCCCACCAGAACATAGCCTCATCAACAAACGACTGGGTAGCATAACCCACAGCTTGGTCAGGTCGACACTCGCTAATTCGGATAACCTTGTCCATTGCGATTTTCCACTGGAGACTAGCGATTGCATCCCCCAAACAAGTCAGCTTTGGTGGGTCGCAACCTTTGAACGACTTTTAGTTACACCCACCTCGACCTCTCTTTCTCTCATCAACTTTCACAGATCATATTCACTCGAGTCACCTTCTTCATTTTCATCATCCTTCTTACCATTCTCCCCTGTCCTCTAAGCGGTTCTTGCATGGCTTTCCGCAGACTTACTAGGTTGCAGGCTCTTCACTACAGCAGCTATAGCTTGAGCAATGGAAATCTGAACAACAGGATCTAGTTGATACCCCTCGTTGTAACCCCGATCTCGCACAGTTGTGCTTCCTTCCACTCTCGTGTTAGTAACTGGTTCTTCAGAAGGTTCTCGGACAATACGTGGCCTACCACGACGTCCACTACGACCTCCTTGACGAACAACCATTCTTGCTCCAGCCATTCGTATTCTATATGGAAACACAAACGTCATCACTCAAGAAACTATAGTACAAGGATAGTAAGACTAACAGGTAATAACAATGGCCAGCTGTGATTAGCTAATTACGATACTCTCTGTGTCATATACACTTCCCTTTGTGAGTCCACTTGTGCTAGGTTCTACTTTAAAATGGTTAAAATTCAATCAAATAATTCACAAACAATCAAATATTCCTATCTCTAGCAATTAACCTAACTTTCTTACATATTCTAACATTACATGAATTAATCATGTACTGTACCTTTACTTGGCTTGCTTGAGTGACAAATGGCTTTCTTGAAATGGCATATTCTTCCCTTTCTTACTTAAGTCCCCATTCTCTGTTCGAGTCTAAGAATGTAGGATGCTTAATTCTCTCGAACTTATGCTCTGATACCAACTTGAAAGGCCCCGGTCCCAGTGTCGTACATTGGTGTTGGATTTACTCATAAACACAGTTCTAAATATGAGAGTGAATTAAAATTCTTCGCGGAATAGATAAATGAAAACCATTCATTACATAAGTCTTAAAATTTAAACAATATAAAACGTGTCTTTAAGTTCAAAACATCATAATATAAGTGTTCAGATGCCAGCTTCTTTATTCTTTTGCCATGTGTCCCTCTTCAAGCCAGCTGTCTCATCCTACTCACTTGCGCGTATACTAAAAGTCAGCTACGCTGAGTGAGTTCTAGTTAATTAGGCAACACACATTACGTAGAGGGAGTGTTTGTGTATATGTGTTTTGAGTGTGTTGGTAAAAATTTAAGTGGCTAACATTTAACTGTTTAAGGGGTATATATACCCTTAAGTTTATGGACCTTAGGCCCATTAGTACACTATTCTATGATTCATTTTAAACTCATCACTGTTAAGGCCTACCGTCCTTTATATTATTTTATTATTTATTTAACGACGATTAAACAAACGTAAATAAATAACAATATTTTTTTATTTATTAGTTTAGAAACGTCGAATGTTACAAGTACGAAAAGAGGTCTTGGGAATGTCAACCTCGTGAACAAAAATTTGATGATATCCAGATCGAAGATTGACTTTGTAGAACCAAGTTGTGCCTTCGATTTGATCAAAGAGGTCATCGATTCGAGGCAAAGGGTAACGATTCTTGATAGTGAGTTTATTAAGCTCACGGTAGTCAATGCACATGCAAAATGAGCCATCTTTCTTTTTCACGAAAAGAACGGGTGCACCCCAAGGAGTGGTGCTCGGACGGATGAAGCCCTTACAGAAGAGTTGTTCGAGTTGGGTTGATAACTCTTGCACTTCCGAATGAGCTAAACGATAGGGAGGGTTGGCTACGGGAGTCACTCCGGGAATAAGGTCAATTAGAAATTCAACCGGACGGATGGGTGGAAGATTGGAGACGTCTTCGGTAAAATCACAAACAACGTGAATATCTTGGATTTTTCTTTCTTCAGAATCTTTGGTCGCTGCTTGGGCTAGGAATGGAACGTACTTATGACGTAAATACTTTAGAGATTGAGAGAATGACATGAGGTTGAGTTTTTTGGGAGGCGTTTTCCCGAAAATATTAAGAGTTTTATCATTAACGAGTGGAATTCTAATAAACCTGTCATAACAAACAACTTCAGCAAGGTGCAAAGATAACCATTCCATGCCTAATATGACGTCGAAGCTTCCCATTTGCATCGGGATGAGGTCGATCGAGAATTTACTCTTGCAAAGATTGAGGATACAATTGCGGATGACTGAATCGAATGTGATAGAGCTATCATTGGCGACTTCAATGAAAAATGGAAGAGAAAGTTTAGTACGGGGTACAGAAAGGGTAGACACAAATTTAATGGAAATAAAACTCCCATCATTTCTAGTATCAAATAAAATAAAGCTAAATGCTCATTACTAATAATGTATCTTTCACCAAGTCGATGGCAACTTGGGCTTGGTAGGCGTTCGTTATACAAGCACGCCCTTGATTGTCATGGTTGATTTGTTGAGCTTGCGGGAGTGGCGGAGGAGGGAGAGCTTATATTACAAGGAGAGGTTGATCCAGAGGAGCCATGAGTTGCGGGACTTGAAGTTGATAAGTTTGCACTTGGAAGGCTTGAGTTGAATAGTATGGTACGGGCATCATTTAAGTTTTATTTGAAAAAGCGAGTTGGGGACAAGCATTGGGAAGATGATTCACGTCACCATAATTAAAACAAGCCCTTGGTTTAGGAGCAGTTTGATCAAATGGCATGGGACGATTCTAATTAGTCATAGAAAACATTGGTGGAGTTGGTTGCCCACGAGAGGCTTGACCACACACATTGCTAAGGTGACCGTAGCAATTTCAGTTTGTGCAATGACGACAAACGTAGTAAGAGGAGTGGTCGTGTTGAAAGGTGTTTCACAAAGGATGTGGAAAGCCATAAGGTTTTCAGTTTTAGGGAGCTTGAGGTTGAGGTTGGGATGAGTGAGTGACGACATAGTTACAATGGTTTGGTTTGTGTTTCATTTTGGAGTGGTGGGATGATTTGGAATAATTTACGGATTGAGGTTGAGGGTCAACTTTGGTATGAGATGATGGTTCGGGTGTGTTCTTTTCATTAGGTTTCTTGGAACCTTTGATCGTGAGAGACTAACCTCGTGAAGGTGGTTGGAGTAGGTGGATTTGTCACCATTCTCTTGCTTAAGTACCCAAAATTCAGCTTCGAGTTTTTGGATTTCATGTTTTGGGTATAATTTCTTCATCATAACTTCCTTGAGCTTGGTCCATGAGTAGGCCATGTTAACTTCCGCCGCTTCGGTGTACATTTCGTTATTCCATCATGTGAGGGCAGTTTCCTCTAAGACTCTAGTAGCAACAGTGGTTCTCTTGGATTCGGGTCATTCACAGTGAAGAAAAATGCTTTCCATATTTTCTAACCATCGCAACAAGGTAGTGGCATGATTTCGAACCGACAAACGTTGTTGGTTTGGCACTGGTAAACTGCTTGTAGGAGCAAGGTGCAGGGTTAGGGATAATGTTAGGACCGTTAATCTCGTAACTCAAACAACCAATTGACTAGAACGCTTACGAAATAATAATGTGTGAAACCCCTTAATAATATCCGGCGGGATCAGATAATATCAGGATGTTGCCTAAAACACTAAATGACAAACACACAAATAACTCAAAAGATTTCCATTAGAATATTCAGATAAATACAGTTGGATATGCTTTAGGGTTTCAGATGGAATGTCAGGTGCGGCTGCATTTCTGTACAAAATAATCAGTATGTATTAAACAGTGTATAATCAGCCATTCCCATAAATGTAACCTAGTATTATGTTTTATAGGCACCTGACAAAGCTTCTAGAAACTCTAATCGTTGTAAAAACATATGCAAACGTATTTAGAATAATTACAAGTGTCAAAAAGGTCTTCGAGTAAACTTTCATCTCTGTCGAGTAGACCTTGTAACCTTCGTGTGTGCTTGGAGAGTTCCTTCGAGTAAACTTTTACTTAGAGTATTTTCCTAAGAGAATATTCTTTAAGCAGGCTTCAGTCTTCATGATTTAACCTACCTTTTCATGGAAATATCCCACGAGCAAACTACTACTTCATGATCTCTTCAATCTTTGTCATAATACTTATTCCAGCAAACATAATATATCGGGTACTGTAGCTTGCTCGAGATTGAACTTTGCCCGTAGAAGTCCTTATAATAATTCCCCTTTAACTTCTAACAACTAACAAGTATGCTTGAGATCTTCTTATTGTATCTTTGCTCGACCCACCAAATTACTTGTTAACTTGGCTTAAGCTAGGATAAGTCAAGAGTATGCTCTAACACAAACTTTGCTCGACTGAAGAACAACCTTGCTTGAAGAAGTGAAACTTGCTCGAAACATACACTTAGAAGAATTTAGATGATAACCTTACTCGAATAAGATACATTACTTGAATAAGTAAAAACCTTCTTCATCCTTTTTGAGTTTCAATAAGGTTTCAGAACCTCTTGATTTATTTCATCTCTTCCACTCACAACTAATTTTGGATCTTTATTCGATCTTTATTCATTCCATTAAGATCCTCTGTTCATCCAGTTCTTTCTTAGACAACATGTGGTTCACCACTTCTCTATCAAACATTTCTTTCAGTAATTTATCATGCAACAGTTTTGCTTTAAGAGCAGATTCATCAATTTCCAGAATATGATCATTAGAACTTGAAAGATTCTTTTTCAATGGTTATAATTGGCTTCCATCTTCAGCCACAGTTTTTCCTTTATTCTTTCTTTTTTCTTCATCTTAATTGAAAGGCTTAGAAGGACCAACCTATCTTATGATAAGAGGTGTAATTTCATCAATTTCTCTTAATAGATCCTCCAATTATTCATGATTATCCTCTTTTTTAGTTACAATCAATGTATCAATGTTGTCAAAATCACCATACAAGATTTGTATATTTGAATCATCTTATATTATCACATCTTCAAAATTTTCATTGACAATCTTTTCAATAACCACATTCTTGTCAATTACATTCTCATCAACAGTCCTCTCATTCTCCACAAACACATCTTCATCAGAACTTTCATCATAAACCATGCCAATATTTTTCAATGAATTATTAGATTCAGGAACATTATATACCTGTTTTGTTGCATCTGAGGTCTTCTCAACCTCAGAGCTTTGAGTTTTCACGGTTTGAATTTCCATCTCTTTGTTTCTTGCTTTCTGCAATGTGTTTTCCATCAGAAGATCAAGGTTTCAGCAACGAGGATGTATCTGTTCCTCTAGACATAGGGAACAGACCAATAAAATCAATGCCTCATATATCGAAGATCTCAACCACCTAAATGGGGTTTTGGGGCATCTCATTTCGGTATGATATGTTACCGGCTCTCTAACACGTGTCACACGAACAAACAAACTCATGCGCATCTCGAAAAATAATCGGCCAATAGAATCCCGCATCAAACATGCATTTAGCGGTATAATTCGCACCAAAATAGCCATCGGTCGGCCCTCGTGACAATGTCGAAGAATACTACGAGCTTCATCACCAAAAACACATCACTGAATTACCAGATCCACGCGAATACGGAATAAGTAAGGATCCTCGCAAATGTAGAACTAGATATCTACAAAGAACTTTTTCTTTTGCTAATATGTCATTCTGGGCACTAACTCACCAGACTATAGATAATTAGCAAGATCAAAATACCATGGAAACCCCTCTTTATTCGCCTTTAAATTACATTGGACCGTCTAAAACCATGGAAAGAATTGGTCTAGTAGCTTATCGTCTCAACCTACCCAATGAAGTTAGTGCCATTCACAACGTCTTCATTGTGTCAGATTTGAAAATGTGTGTATCAGATGATGCAGTCATTATCCCTTTAGTCGAAATCTAAATCGATGATCAATTGCGTTTTGTTGAAGAACTAGTTGAAATCATGGTTCAAGTTGTCAAAACTCTTAGTCATTTTAAGGTGCCTATTGTGAAAGTTTGTTGGAACTCAAGACATAGACCATAGTTCACGTGGGAATGTAAAGACCAGATGAAACAAAAATATCCCCATCTATTTCCATCGCCTAAACCAAGACCTCATAAACGAAAGGAAACCAGTTGAATTTCAAAGCGAAATTCTGTTACTGCATGATTTGTTGTTCGTAGCTGATCGAAGAGGCTAGGGGTATTTTAGTCATTAGGCTATAATGTAATATGGCTCATTCCCTATGGATTGTATAGCGAATGGGGTCCATTCGTTAGACTAACTAGCCATTCATTAAGTTAGGAGCCCATTCGCTAAGGATTTTAGCGAATAGATGCTCCTTTGTTAATGTATTGCCCATTCGCTAAGGAGGTTTAGAGAATGGGAAGCCATTCATTACAGCAACACCCCATTCGTTAGTGATGTTAATGAATGGGGACTAGCCTATAAATAGACAGTTCATGTTCATACGAAGTGAGAGGGGATGTGTGCCATATTTATTCCTCGGGTAACATTACCATGTCGGATTCTCTCTAGAACTCATTAATGTATCTTAATAATGTATTCATCTGTTAACGTATTCAATTAAGTATTGTTAACGTATTGATGTATCGTGTTAGTGACTAGATCTTGGTTCGTCATATAACGTCTCTCTAACGTATTTACAAATTCCTTCAACAAGGGGATGATGTGATAACTCAAAATTTGTTCTTCTTAATTGCATACACTAGCGACATCACATTTTCAGATGAAATCTCCTTTAACCAAGGTATGATGTGACACCCCACATTTTCAAGTTCACTCTGTTATCTTACACGTCATGCATAACATTTACACAAGTCAGTAACAGGTCACACACACGTGAGTCCATTTGTACGCATTGGTGACGAATGTCGAACCGAACATGTTAAATAATTCGAATATATTTATTATGTGTTATACAATTATATGTGTTATGTGATTATGTGTCACATGCTTTGCTATATTGTATTTATGTATTATAATATTAGTTTAAAGAAACAAAAACTAAAAAAGCCTCTGCAATATGCGACAGGCCAGAGGGTCAACCGTCGCGGTGTGTGACGGGAGACAATTGGGAAAGCTTGTTTAAAATGAATTCGAAAACCCCAGACACCCCAAACATGTTTTCAACCGTTTTGGACAAAACCCTTGGGTACTCTAGACGATTTTAGTGATCTAAAGGGTGCTTGGTGGTGTCTTTGATCATTCCTTGCTCTCGCTAATCATTAAATGTAAGGATAATCGTTTAATCCTTGTTTCTTGATTGTTTATTCTATGTTCTTCAACTAAGTGTACCTATCTATAGTGATGGAGTTATTGTGACTATTGTGCATATGAGAAAAATATAAGAACAAATGTTTGAGAAAACTAATCCATATATTCTGATGTTGTAACATTAATATGAGATATTTTTAAGTTTTTCTTAGTGATGAAAGTCCGTTTGTACATGCTAGAATCTGTCTCATTAACTAAATGATCAAACTTTAAGTTGTATGACAATTGTTTGTTTGATTTATCATGATATGATGTGTGGATACAAGTTAGAACCTTTTAGGGAATATTTGGTTGGAGGTAATGGAATGAAGGGGGAATGGAATGGGAGAGGGAATGGAATGAACAAGGGAATGAAATTGATCATTACCATTTATTTGTCTTGTTTGGTTAACCTATGGGAATGAAATGAATCATTAGTTAATGTCATTTGGTATCCAAAAAAATTATAGGAATGAAATATAAATAATAAAAACAATTTTTTCTCAGAGTAAGTTATTTTACAAAAAAATATGGTGGTGGCGACGGTGGTGGTAGTGGCGGTCAGGCGTCAAGGGCGATGGTTATGGATGTGGTGGTGGTGGGAGGGGTCGGTGGTCAAGCGATGGTAGCATTGGTAGTGATGGCGATGGTAGGGTGGTGGCGACGATGGTTGAGGTCAGGTGGTGGCGGCGGTGGTCAAGCGATGGTAGCATTGGTAGTGATGGCGATGGTAGGGTGGTGGCGACGGTGGTTGAGGTCAGGTGGTGGTGGCGGTGATAGTCAGGCGGTGACGGCGACAATGGTTGTGGTGGTTACGGTGGAAATTGTAGTGGTGGTTACGGTGACAATGGTGGCGGCAGCGGCGTGGTGGCGGTGGTAGCGCTAGTGGTAAGGTGGTGGTGGTGGCGACAACGGTGGTGGTGACAACGGTGGTGGTGGTGGTGGCGGCGTCGGAGGTGGTGGTGGATACGGCGAAGGTGGCGGCAAGTGGTGGTGGTGGCTATGGTAGTGGTGGTGGTTGATGTTGTTAGGTGGTGATGTTGTTAAGAAAGTATGGTGAATGAGGATGGAATGAAAAAAAAGAAGGGGGTGGGAAGGAATGGTTTTGATGGCATGAGATTCCATGTGTAATGGATGATTCCATTACGTTAAGCAACCAAACACCATATTTTTCATTCCCAAGCAATGAATCATTCCATTCCTTCTATGATTACTGCATACCAAACGCTACCTTAGTATAATTTGACATTAGTTGTTATCACCAAAGAGTCTTCAAGTCAAGTTTGTGTTTGTCTATGACTCTTTAAATGAGTCTTAGGTAATGTGTTGTTGAAAACATTCTCATAGTCTAACGTTAAACTAGTCAACAGTTAGGTGGATATACTTTCTTTTTGTTAAACTTTTCGTGGAGTCTTGTTCACGCATCATATCTTGTTTTCGGGGAGAAATCATTGTAAACTTTTCAACTACTTGTTTTCAGGAATGAAAATGCAACATTTTCATATACTTGGTTTTCGAAGTAAACGCAAATGCATTGTTATTTGGTAAATTCTATTGTTCATATTGTGTACTAGAATTGCAATATTACTAATGTCCTTACATTTTTTAATCATTAGAGATGGGGTTTTCTATGGAAAGGGTGTTTGATTAACCTATCATTTCATACCAGTGTATGTGACAGACCTGGTCTTAAAGGAAACTATATGTTCAACAGTCAGCATCATTTCATCGTTTTAGTAACATGTAAAAAGGCTAACTACCTAGATAGGACAAAAATGTACTAACTAACAAAACTACTTAGTTTTACATTTATAATTCGTGAACTCACTAATCCCATGTTAACACTTGAGTACTTATTATTTATTTGGAATTGTCGCTTCAATATACTGTGGAGTTTGTTTAAATTGTTATAGACATTTGTTTCTCGCATTCAGTTTGAGATGGTTTGTATACACTCTTTGAGCACCTGGTTTTACAAACTTACTTTAAACTATTTTTCTGTATACTTCCGCAACTTAAACTATTTTAAATTATTTTATTCTTTAATATTTGAATGAGAGACATTTAATGATTTTATATTAATTCTATGGTGATTTAATGTAAAAATAAACTTGATCCTATTATTTCATACTTCTCGTGGTAAAACTCAGTTAGTTGTGAATTTGAAAGTGTGGCATATAGTTATAAGTTAAACACTACTCTTTGGTCACACAAACTAATATGAGTGGCTATATGTATTACTTTTGGCAGAACATCATTAGACAAAAACCATGAAAGTTGCACACAAATAGCCAGACATATCAAACAATCTAAAAGTTACTAGTTTTGGTCACACAAACTAATATAAGTAATCATATGTGTTAGATTTTAGTCACACAAGAAAATAAATGTATGTGATTGTTCGATACATTTGGCCACACAAGTCAATAGTGGCTACCAAATGTAACATTTTTTTCTTAAAGTGTGGCTAAAAGTTGTGTTTTTGTCACGTGAATAAAATAAAAAACAAATATCGTGATACTTGGTCACATTTGGCCACACGTCAAAAGTGTGGCTAGTATATGTCACATTTTTTCTTTAAGTGTCCTATAGGTTGTGTTTCTAATCACATGAATCAAATACCGTGACAGTTGCACACCTTTGGCCATATTTTTTCCTAGCGAGGCTACTAAATATCACATTTATTACTTAAAGTGTGGCTAGAGGTTTCATACTATTAAATGATGGTCAAATATTTTTCTTTAGGTGTGGCTAAAGTTCCTGAACTTTTATACAATACATGAGTGCATGAAATGCGAGGCTAAAGAGGTTTCAAAATGTTAAATTTAACCTTTAGCCAGGCTTTTAAGCAAATTTGTGGCAAAACATTGTCAAATCAATAAAAATAATAGATAAAAGTATAAAGGAATAATATAGGACAAGGAAAAAAAACAAAAAAAAAATTTACCATGTATAGTTTCAGGGGCCAAAATCACTACAAAAATCAAACATCATTATTTAAGCTTACAATATATCAATTTTCTCTTCTTTTTTTCTTAAATAGCTTAGCTTCAAAACACGTACTACATATGGCTTATGGCTTAAGGCTTATGGCTTATGAATATATACCTAAAACATTGATGAAATTTGCAATTTACTATAAACATATTTAAGCCAAACACACATGATCAATATGTCAAAATTTGTTCATAAAGGTTTGTGAATCACGTGAGAGAAACACCTTATTAGATATGTATTATGACACTGTTGGTATAAGAACTTAAACATCAAACAATTATTGTAAAAAGGATAAGCAATTGACCAGGAAAGGCTCTTAGGTTTTTGATATTGATAATATTGAATGCACTGATTACAATGAATTGAAATTTAAATAGAGAAAAAAGAACGATAAAATAGAACAACCCAAAAGACCAGGAAGCTCTAACAAACTACCCGTTGGGTATTTATTCAAATTAAAGAAAAACTGCACGTGCATTTATTCAAAAAGTCGTTCCACATAGTTTGAATCATTCTTCAATATCCTCCTGGTGTGCTTGCGTGTGCGGCTTGTAAAATTAGAAAAGGATGGAATGATTTGCTTTTGCACAAGATCGTGTTTTAAATTTATAAAAGTGATTTCTACAAAGACTAAACACCCACAAAATAGGAAGGTGTACCTATCGAATATATAGAATAGTATTGGTAAGAACCAAGTATCGATCCGTGGACACAAATGTTTCTAATAATGAATCGTTATTTTACTTTAATCGGAGGTTTTAATCATTTGGGGTTAATTTTTGAACTTTTTATAAAATGTAAATACTTATATATAATATATAGGTGACCAAGATAAGAAATTCTAAACGAGTTTTTCAATTATTCAAAGGTTACCATCTAAGATCAAGAATCTACTCCATTTTAACATTGATAATTAATATTTTTACATGTGATAAACTTGCCATAGCAATATATGATAGATGGCTCCTTAAACCTTAAGTGTGCATCATTGGCACTAAGCAGATAGCATGCGCATTTTAAAGTCCACCCTTTCCTAATGTCATACCATCTCAATGATGTCAATTTAAGTTGGCAAGTAGTTTCGTAAAGTAGAAAGATTAGGATTGACTTCGATTTCTCAAATACCAATTCTAACAACTTCGGGTGATTGTAGTTCATCACACAACCTCCCCTTGGTTGATTTATGTAGGTTATAATTACACATTCCGTTAACATATGATTTCTTTAACTAATTTGATATCCTAAGCAAAGATATTTTCGGATTACCAAGGTTTAGAAAAATACATCATAACTTATATCTTATCATTTCTAAGTACAATATAAGGATCCATGTTTCGATAATGTATCAAATTATTTCTATCTTTCAAGAACATGAATCGATCATGAACGATTGCCAATGGAATTGACAACCACCAACTTTGAATTAGTGATTTAAGATGGTGAAACATTTCTCGTCAAAAGATAATTGTAATATAACCATGTACTTTACTAGACTACATCACATGTCTTGATTAATTATCAAGTAAAACAAAGCTTCTTCATAGATTTTAGATGGTAAAAAGAGTTTAGCTCATAATGAGCATGATGATAAACATTAAGATGATTGATAATAACAAATACATGATTAAACTTGGAACAATCTAACCAAATGTAGATGAATCCTTCTTCTTAATGATGGTAATGATTGTTGATGATGATGATTGATGGTGATGATCTCCAAGCCTTCAAACTCTTCACTAAATCTCTAAAGTGAGTGCTAGTGTGTGTTTTTATAAGAGAGAATCTGATAGAAATCTTTTCAAGGCACACCAAATGAGTGCAACATGAGCCACTAATTATAGGCATTCTGGATGGTGAGGCACGGCCCCGTGCTTGATGAGCACGCCCCCGTGCATTTTTATGACATGTGCCAGATTTGTTTTGTCTTTTCTATGAGGTGGCAACGGCCCCATGGTTGGTTGGCACGGCCCCGTGTTTTTTAGTGACATGTGCTCAATTCTTCTTTGTCTTTTCTGTATTCTCGTCCACGTCCCCGTGCATGATGAGCACGGCCCCGTGCTTTTGCTTCCAAATTTTGTCTTTTCTTGTGTTAGAAGCATGGGGGCATGTTTCTTGAGGCATGGGGGCGTGTTTCTTTGTTTTCTTGTGTTTTCTTCTATTTTTCTTTGTTTTTTGCTTGTTTCTTCGTTTGGGACTTGGTTACACCTGAAATTATGTTTTATTATAATAAGTAGTCTTTTATGCTATGTTATTTGACATAAATTGCAGTTTTTAGAGATTATTTGATGCCGAAAAGATGTATATTTTTATGTACATCAAACATCCCCACACTTGAACATTGCTTGTCCTCATGCAATCTTCTTATAAATATCCTCTAAAAACAGCAAGCTTAGATTATAACCATCCCTTAAATGAGCTTCCAAGAAGATGAAACAAAATAACCAAAATTTTAGTGATAATTAAGAATGAACTTTTGTTTTTGTGAGTTTCCGTTTATGCAAAACGTCACGTTCTCACAATGTTCACTCACACTCGGTTTTATATCTGATCATACCTGTGATGTATGTATGTGAACACTCTTAGTCGAAATGCAACATGTGATAAATAAGCTTGTAACAAATTCAAATCTCCACCTTTTAAAGGGTTGCATAGATCAGAAGGTAAAAGGGTTTGGTTTTGTGTGAGTAGGGATTTGGTATTTTGTGGTGGTTCAAGGGTTAATGAGGATGGTAAATACAACTTCCTACTGATTGTCGGGAGTCTTAAGATGTCTTCAATGGTTATCTCCTTTTCTCCGAGTTTTTTTTATACACCTAATGACTCTTTTAAGGTCAGATCGTCAAGACAAGTTTTATCGAGGATGTGGATCAATTCTTCCTCAATCATGTTCTGAATATAACTTCCAACTCTAATGGATCGTTCAGCTTTGAGCCTAATAGCCCCCATCCTCATTAGTTCGGTATATTCATGCTGAGACTGAGTTTGACTTTTTCTACATCTTCCTTCGTGGGACCAGTTTCCGCAACCTAAGCATCGTTCATATCTTTTTGCTCTTCTCTTCATTGCATTTTTGGAAATTCCACAGAATGGTGGCCTTTGTTCGTCTTGGCGCCACTTTTTCCTCACCTCATTTCTAAAGAGAAAGATTCTCTCCCTAAGTTCTGGAGGCAACCTAGGTTTTGTGAAGTGTATGCAGCAAAGGAAATTGAAATCGAAAGAATGCATTTCCAGTTCTTTAGGGTCTGCCGGTAAAAGACCAGTGTTGTATTTTACCGGTGAAAATGGATAAAGAGATCGGGTTTTTGGGTTTTGTAATTTGGTAATGGGTTTGATGAAATTGTGTAAATATTACCTTCTTCCTTATACAACTCTTCGTGGGGTCTTGAAATGAATAATTGCGACAAGTTCTAAATCACACGAAACATATGACTCACTCAAAGCTTCCGAAAAAATATTTAAATGGCATGAGGTTTATCTCACAGTAACGGAGGAATTGGGTATTAACGCCATATTTTGCATAAATTTATTCTCAATATTACAAAACTTCTTTCTAATTTTTCACTTTATGATTGGTTATTTGCAAAAAAAATTTTCTTGGATTTTTTTAGGTTTAGAATAATCTTTGTTTGCTGCAAAAATATTTGTTGTTTTAGAGAATTTTTATAATTAGTTGGACAAACAATTGGTCAAGTAATTCCCCTCCCCACACTTGAATCTCATATTGTCCTCAATGTGACAAGATTCATGGAAATATAAAAATTCTAATTGAGTATTATGGGTAAAAATGGAGAGTTACTTCCCTATGGGTCAACAAAATTTCGACAGAGCGTCCCCTGTTTTTCGTCCGTTTTCCTGTTTTTGTACCTGTATAATATAAAACTGCAAACATCCACAAACAACCAAGCATAAACTGCTGAAAATTGGGTATGGAATCATCCATCCCTTGCCCTATCGGACTAAATTAGTACCTAACATAATGTCTTTGGCACCCACGGCCATAAAGATATCCAAACCAATATACAAATAAACAAAGAAGTACGACGGAAAGTAAATGGTTTAAAAAACACACATAATAAGTTCATGAAATACTACCAACCCATGCCCGTGTCCGACCTACCAGTGCCGCCAGTCATCAGTTACCTGTGTCCGGTTCAAATGGTCCCCAGTGCCTGTCCATGCGATGGCCCAAACGATCAATCTCTCGCCTCGTCTTTGCATATTTGACTGCTCGCTGTGCATCTGAGGCAGCCATCTGCTCTGTAATCCTGTCAAATGAGGCGGTAGTGTTAGCCGAGAATTTATCAATAAGTCCATATATACCCTCGAGAGAGTATCAGCTATCGTGTGACCAACTGGGACCGGCCTCTGATGAAGATGGACCTCCACTCTGATGGTAGGTTCAGCGGCGGTGTTGTCTGGGTGGTGATTGTCGTCTCTCATGCACATCCTATATCATCATCTCTGCCGGGTCTTCTGGGTCCCAAACTTGGTTGTTCTTATTACAAAATCTCCACACACCAGGGCTGATTTGCTGAATCATCTGCATGCTTTCACAGTAATCAAGGTTGAGAGGTATCGGGTCTGGTCTTGGAGTTCCTTCTGTGTCTGCACCATAAGCCCTGTAGAGGTTGTGGATCCAGGGATCACCGAAGATCGGTGTATTTCCTCGGGCAGTGGCATTTGTCATGAAAAGTTTGCAAAATAGCATAGTGATATTGCATGGTAGTTCATTTTTCATGCAGTACAATGCCCAAAGATCCCTCAGGTTGACAACCCCTTCACTCTGTCCTCGAGCTGTGACGGTGTGACTCAGCAAACGGTGGATGTACCTCATGAGTGGGTCACGCAGTGCTTTGCTTTTTGAAACGCTCGGTCTATACTTTGCTGTTTCATAACTTAACTGCTCCCAAGCTTCTTCCCTTATGGCACCTGCTTCAGCTTCATCATCATCACATTCATCTGTAATTGTTGTTTTAGCCTCGTACCAGATGTCTGAGTCGGTCTCCTCGGTGGTGTAAATTCCCAAATCAACTCCTAGTTGGGTGACAGAAGTTTTACGCCATACACCCCCACATCGGAATTCGATTGCCGCGTTATCCCACATGTCAAACTTTTTCTTCTTCATATTGAATGAGGCCAGGAATTCCTTTGTAAGTTCCGTCACTGATTCCCCTGTTTGGCCCAAAACCCGCCTCCACGGTCCCTTCACAATGTTTTGATAGCGGTCCCATTGGTTTACGTGTCTCAGAGTTTCTTCACACGCATGGAAATTGGCTTCGGGGTACCTGTTGTTTAGATAAGTTAATCGCGTGTTTGCCTGTTTGTCCTTTGTCTTGCGGTTTCTGAAGACTAGGTATGCATGAACTTCGTCCCCATACTCGGCCATCTGCAATTTACACTCAAATTAGTCAAAATTCGTGAAAGATTTGCAATTTTGCTGAAACAGAGAGCAAAGCATGGTGGTGTGCTTTAAAAACACGGCCCCGTGCTGGTGCCTCTGATACAATTTCCTTTGATGTTTGACTTTTGGTTGACCACGACTCGTGTTGTCTTGGGCACGGCTCGTGTTTCTAATATTGATTACTAACTTTCACAGACTCGAACCCTCGTTTCCAACCGGTTATATAAATTAGGTTTAATGGTGTGTCAGGTATTTATGCTAACACCCAAAACTCGAATTTGTTTCTTTCAATTAAACCCTACCATCAATCATTCAACAATCTATGCAAGCAAATTAACCCATATTCTTTCCGGGTTTTGACCCGAATTGGTCGATTTAAGTGATTTTAGGGTTAACCTAAACCAAGAATGACGAATTTGAACAATGCAATTTGTTAAATTAACATACCTTAGGTTTAGAATCGAAAATTTGATGAAGAAATTAGCAAAATATTGGATAGTCGGCGATTTTCCGGTTCTGAACGCAGTGATTAATAGGGTTGGTGGTTGGAGAAAGTTATTTTATTCATTCAAAACTCGTAACTGCTCTGTGACCAAAAACACGGCCCCATGCTATTAAAAGCACGGTACCGTGCTGCTTAGTGCAGACAGTGTTATTTAGATTCTGTTTATTTGTCGAACTGGTTAGCTGGTTTTTATTTTCTGGTTATTTTAACATGGTAATTAAAAATCCTAAATTTCATTAAAACATAAAACTAAAGACATAATTAAAGATAGACGAAATGAAAAGTACAACAACAACTCTCGGATCCTAACACATAGTACTAGCGGGAACAACTTCAACACGAAACAAAGTTAAAACTTCAACGGCCACCATTCTGAAAAAGTCCTGGATGTGTGGTGGTGCTCGTTTGGCTTCCAAAAGTTCGTCAAGCTTTTTGTTGAGCGTAGCGATTTCTCGGTTGAGAAAGTTAAGTTTGGAAGTCACATCTTTGTGGTGGCCATCCACAACATGGAAGTTCTCAAACCGAAGCAGGTCGACTTTGTTGATTAACTCGACTACTCGAGCCTCGGTTTGCATATTTCTCTCAACTTGATCTCTTACGATGCATTGGAGTCTCATGATTTCCTCCTCAAGGTAGGAGGATTCATGTTGTTTCCCCTTTTTCACTAGCCTCCATTCAACCCGTTTTCCTTCCATTTAGGTAATTTGTGTTTGGTGTGAATGGAATAGTGAATTTATGCATGCATTATATAGAGACTGGAAAGTTGAACACGGCCCGTGTCTTTAAAAACACGGCCCCGTGCTGCTAGAGGAATAAATGTTTCTGAGTCAGAGAATTGTACGGAGTCAGCGCGTATCATGCTGAAGATTCTGGGGTGACCACGGCCTCGTGCTTAGGAATGCACGGCCCGTGCTTTTTGTCACAGTGAAATTCCTTTTGATTTTCAACACGATTCAAGATCCGGAATTTTTAGAATGACGTTTATTGTGATAATTTGGAAGTTTGGTCATCTAAAAATTAATTTTCATTAAAATAAAAGTCCTAGAACAGTTACGGGATAAGCCCGGGTTTCCTAAGAAAAGAAAAATAATTGGGTTAAGCCCGAAGTCCTAACACATTGTGCTTAATGCACTTGTTTATACATAAAAACAGAAAATTAAGTTTCTAGAGTTCCCCGAAAGGCTCTCCTCCTCCGAATGGTCCAGGTGGTGGAAAATACGTGAAACCGAGAACTTGAAACTGGAGTTGTTCATTGATGTCTCGGAGTTCCATTTTCATGTTTTCCACTGATTCGGTGAGTTGCACAAGACGCATCTCAGCAAGGAGGTTCATTCGGTGAGTTCTTTCACGATTTCTTGGAGTTTCAAGAGAAGCTCGGTTTTTGAAACATGGCGGGCATTGTTTCTCGGATGTCGGGAAACGGGGATTGCTTCACTCATCTCAGTTGGCATGCTGAATTCTCAGAGATTTTTGGTTTTGGTTTGGTTTGTGCAAGAAATGCAATGACACAATGTGCCTTTTATAACCAAACAGAAAACCGAGCGCAGTACCGTGTTGTTAGAAGCACGCCCCCGTGTTTTTACTCTGACAATTCTGTTACAAACCAGTCTGACTGAGATTTTTGCAGCGTAGATGCCGGTCCGCATTTTTAGGCACGGGACCATGCTTTTGAAGGCACGCCCCCGTGGTTGTCAAAAAATTATTAATATTTAGTTTTTTTTATTTTTTTATTTTTATATAATTATTTACAAGGCCTAGTGAAGGTCTAGGCCAGACCTTGTTTCCTTAATTTCTTATTTAAAAAGTTTGGAGGGTTAATACCTCCAAAACTTCTTTTAGTGGACCGTTGATGTATGGTTTTAATCGATGTCCATTTACTTTGAACTTCTGGCCGTTTGGATTTGAAATTTTGATTGTTCATAGTCAAAAACTAATTCAACTACGTATGGACCTATCCACCGGGATTTCAGTTTTCCTGGGAAAAGACGTAAACGAGCGTTATACAACAGTACACGGTCGCCAGTTTGAAATTTTTTGTTTCCTTTTAAATGAGCGTCGTGTATGCGTTTAGTCTTTTCTTTGTAGGACCAGGAATTTTCATAGGCTAATGTTCTTAGTTCCTCGAGCTCATGAATTTGATCTTCCCGGTTTGATCCGGCGGACGTTAGATCAAAATTCACTGCTCTGAGGGCCCAGTAGGCTTTGTGTTTTAACTCTGCTGGTAGATGACATGCCTTCCTGTAAACGAGCTTGAAGGATGTCGTTCCTATGGGAGTTTTGTAGGCCGTCCTGAGGGCCCACAACGCGTCATCTAACTTTTCTGCCCAATTTTTGCAATTCATCCCCACACTTCTTTCCAAAATTCTCTTAATTCCTCGATTCGAGACTTCTACCTGCCCATTGGTCTGAGGGTGATATGGTGTTGCCAGTCGGTGATGGACTCCATACCGTGCTAGGACCTTGTCCATCAGAGTGTTACAGAAGTGGGTACCTCTGTCGCTGGTTAGGGCTTTCGGAGTACCGAATCTTGAAAATAACTTTTTCAGAAATCGTACAACTAATAGAGCATCGTTAGTGGGAAGAGCTTGTGCTTCTACCCATTTAGACACGTAGTCGACTGCTACAAGGATGTATTTATTTCCGAATGAGTTAGGAAATGGGCCCATGAAATCTATTCCCCATACATCAAAGATTTCACAAATTTGAATGCCTTTTTGAGCCATCTAATTTTTTGATGAGATGTTCTCGGCCCTTTGACAAGCATCGCATGCTTGGATCAAAGTATGTGTATCTTTGTATATAGTGGGCCAAAAAAATCCTGCATCAAACACTTTCTTGACCGTGGTGGTAGTACCATGGTGTCCGCCTGTTGGTCCTTCATGGCAGTGTTTGAGAATGTCTAAGGCCTCCTTGCCTGCTACGCACCTACGAATGACTTGATCCGCACCTATCCTAAACACGTATGGATCTTCCCAGAAGTAAAACTTAAGATCGGTGAAGAATTTCTTCCGTTGTTGGTGGGTAAGTCCTTTTCTAAGGATCCTACAGGCTAAGTAATTTGCGAAGTCAGCATACCAAGGACTTTCGTCTTTTTCTTCTATGACTGCTTAAATGTCCATGAGAGTTTCATGTGGGAAATTATCGTTGATAATTTCTTTGTGAAATTTGTCAGGAGTTGGACATTCTAAGCGTGAAAGGTGGTCTGCGGCGACATTTTCTGTCCCTTTTTGTCCTGGACTTCGATGTCAAATTCTTGGAGTAATAGGATCCATCGGATGAGTCTGGGTTTGGCATCTTGTTTGTTGAAGAGGTAACGTATTGTGGCATGATCAGTGTAAACTATGGTCTTGGAAAGAACTAGGTATGATCTAAATTTTTCGAAGGTAAATACTACTGCTAGTAACTCTTTTTCTGTTGTGGTGTAATTTTATTGTGCATCGTTAAGAGTTTTACTTGCATAGTAAATTGGGTGAAAATGTTTTTCTTTGCGTTGGCCGAGCACGGCTCCAACTGCAAAATCACTTGCATCGCACATGATTTGGAATGGAAGGGTCCAATCGGGTGTGGTCATGATTGGTGCATTGACAAGTTTGTTTTTTAATGTATTGAATGATTCAATACATTCCTCAGAGAAGACGAATGGTGCGTCTTTTTCCAGAAGTTTGGTCATAGGTCTTGAGATTTTTGAGAAGTCTTTTATGAATCGGCGGTAGAAACCTGCGTGACCTAGAAAACTCCTAATGGATTTGACTGAAGTTGGTGGCGGAGGTTTGGATATGGTTTCTATTTTGACCCTATCAACGTTTAGTCCGTTTTGAGAAATCTTGTGACCTAGAACAATGCCTTCTTTTACCATAAAGTGTCATTTTTCCCAGTTGAGCACAAGATTTACTTCTTCACACCTAGCTAACATTTTGTCTAGGTTTTTCAGACAGTGATTGAAAGAGTTTCCAAAGACCGAGAAATCGTCCATGAAAACTTCCATAGAGTTTTCGATCATTTCGTGAAATATGGCCACCATGCAATGCTGGAAGGTGGCTTGAGCATTACATAGTCCAAATGGCATTCTTCGGTACGTAAAGGTTCTGTATGGACATGTAAAAGTAGTTTTCTCCTGATCCTCAGAAGCAATGGGAATCTGAAAGTATCCAGAAAATCCATCAAGAAAACAGTAGAATATTTTTCCAGATAATCGCACAAGCATTTGGTCTATGAAAGGAAGTGGAAAATGATCTTTTCTTGTGGCATCATTGAGCTTCCGGTAGTCAATGCAAACTCACCAGCCTATGATGGTTCTCATTGGTATTAATTCGTCCTTCTCGTTCATCACGACCGTCATTCCTCCCTTCTTGGGTACTACTTGAACGGGACTAACCCAAGGTGAATCTGAGATTGGTTAGATTAATCCGGCATCAAGCAGTTTGATTACTTCTTTCTTCACCATATCTTGCATGTTGGGGTTGAAACGTCTTTGATGTTGGACCACGGGTTTGTATTCCTCCTCCATGAGGATTTTGTGAGTATAGAAAGAAGGACTGATGCCCTTGATATCCATGATCTTCCATGCGATATCCTTCTTATGGTTTTTAAGAACCTTAAGAAGTTCGTCTTTTTCTTCTTTATAAAGGTGAGATGAAATAATTACTGAGAGTTGAGAATCTTTTTCTAGAAAGGCGTATTCGAGATGTTTTGGTAGTTCTTTTAATTCTAAGGCTGGTGGTTCTTAGATTGATGGTTTTGATTTTTCATTGTTTTCTGTTATTTCCTATATTATTTCTGACTTTTCGTAGTTATTGTTGAGATTTTCGTCTTCTAAATTGGGTTTGTTGAGTGTTTTGTCTAAGATTTGTGTTTCTAAAGGAGTATTGATGGAGGAATCTCGCATATAGCAACTTATGATGGAGTCTATGATGTCAACACAATATAACGTGTCATCGTACTGTTGCGGATATTGCATAGATTTTCCTATGTCAAAAGTGATTGCCTCGTCATTGACCCTGAGAATGAGTTTGCCAGTGCAAACATCAATGATAGCCTTTGCGGTGGCTAAAAAGGGTCTTCCTAAAATTAGAGGTACACTTCTGTCTTCCTACATGTCTAGAATCACAAAATCTACTGGGAAAATAAACTTGTCAATTTTGACAAGCATATTTTCAACAATGCCTCGAGGGTATTTAACGGATCGGTCAGCTAACTAAATGCTCATGCGGGTGGGCTTTGGTTCTTCTATCCCTAGTTTTGCAAAAACCGCATAAGGCATTAAATTAATACTAGCTCCTAGGTCAGTTAGGGCATTGCTAACAGATAAATTTCCAATGAGACAAGGGATAGTAAAACTCCCTGGATCGGTCATCTTTGTCGGTAGCTTGCTTTGGAGGGCAGCTGAACATTCTTCACTTAGGGTGACATGCGAGAGCTCCTCCAGCTTCCTTTTGTTTGTCAGCACTTCTTTGAGAAACTTGGCATATTTTGGCATCTGAGCAATAGCCTTGACGAAAGGGATGTTGATATGGAGTTGCTTAAAGAGTTCTAGAAACTTCCCATACTGGGCTTCCAATCGCTCCTGCTTCAGTCTTCTAGGGTATGAAATAGGCAGAACATAGGTTCAGACTGGCTCCTTAGGCTGTATTGTGCTTGTTGGAGTCAGCCTTACCTGCGTTTCATCAGGATATTTCTTTTCCATAACTGATTCTGAAGCTGGTGTGACAACAGTGGTTGTACCGCTCCTGAGTGTAACGGCGTTAGGTTTTGCATTCGGGTTGGTGATTGTGTTGCTTGGAAGAGTGCCAGGTGGTCTTTCGGATAATTGTCGGGAAATTGGTCCGATTTGGGTTTCTAGGTTCTGAAGTGATGCTTGTCGGCTTTTGAGATCGGCTTCATGTTTTAATAATACTCCGCCGATATCAACGGCTCTTGAGTCGGCTTTCTTTTCTGCTTCATTCGTTTTGGTCATTAGTTGGATTAGGATTTCTTCGATCTTGGAGTAACTCGGGTTTTGATGGCTACTAGAACTTTCATCTTGAAATTGAGGTTTAGGCTGGAAGGGTTGATTCATTGCTCTTTTTTTGAATCCGGGTAAAGGTTGAGTGTTACCTCTGTCTTTGATTGCTTCTGCGGTTTGATTTTCTTCTGATGTGGTAGCGTCTACTGATTCGTCTTTGATTGCTTCTGCGGTTTCTGTAGTCCGTTTACGAGTTCGTCGACGAAAGAGTCGTTCCGGTTCAGAAATTGGAGAAACAAGCGCAGGCTCAAAAGTATAGGACATTCATGGGACTAAATCAAAATCAAACACTAAATTAAAAGTTAGTTAAAGTTAGTCTAAGTTAAACTATAAGTTAGGCTAAGCTATTCTAAACTATCTAAGGTTTAAGTTAATTAAGCTAAAGTAAGGTAAGGTGAATAAAGGTAAAAAGTAGGCTAGCCGTAAAATTATATATTTTTAAAAAAATAAATAAAAATTAAAGATAAAATAAAATATAAGTTAAAAATTTGTACAATTATAAACAATGATTAAATTAAAACTTGGATTGTTCTTAGAAACGTATCGTGTCCCCGGCAACGGCGCCAAAAACTTGGTGTGCTTGCGCGTGCGGCTTGTGAAATTATAAAATGATTGAATGATTTGCTTTTGCACAAGATCGTGTTTTAAATTTATAAAAGCGATTTCTACAAAGACTAAACACACACAAAATAGGCAAGTGTACCTATCGTATATGTAGAATAGTATTGGTAAGAACCAAGTATTGATCCGTGGACACAAATGTTTCTAATAATGAATCGTTATTTTACCTTAATAGGAGGTTTTAATCATTTGGGGTTAATTTTTGAACATTTAATAAAATGTAAATACTTATATATAATATATAGGTGACCAAGATAAGAAATTCTAAACGAGTTTTCAATTATGCGAAGGTTACCATTTAAGATCAAGAATCCACTCCATTTTAACATTGATAATTAATATTTGGACATGTGATAAACTTGCCATAGCAATATATGATAGATGGCTCCTTAAACCTTAAGTGAGCATCTTTGGCACTAAGCAGATAGCATGCGCATTTTAAAGTCCACCATTTCCTAATGTCATACCATCTCAATGATGTCAATTTAAGTTGGCAAGTAGTTTCGTAAAGTAGAAAGATTAGGATTGACTTCGATTTCTCAAATACCAATTCTAACAACTTCGGGTGATTGTAGTTCATCACACAACCTCCCCTTGGTTGATTTATGTAGGTTATAATTACACATTCCGTTAACATATGATTTCTTTAACTAATTTGATATCCTAAGCAAAGCTATTTTCGAATTACCAAGGTTTAGAAAAATACATCATAACTTATATCTCATCATTTCTAAGTACAATATAAGGATCCATGTTTTGATAATGCATCAAAGTATTTCTATTTTTCAAGAACATGAATCGATCATGAACGATTGCCAATGGAATTGACAACCACCAACTATGAATTAGTGATTTAAGATGGTGAAACATTTCTCATCAAAAGATAATTGTAATATAACCATGTACTTTACTAGACTAAATCAGATGTCTTGATTAATTATCAAGTAAAACAAAGCTTCTTCATAGATTTTAGATGGTAAAAGGAGTTTAGCTCATAATGAGCATGATGATAAACATTAAGATGATTGATAATAACAAATACATGATTAAACTTGGAACAATCTAACCAAATATAGATGAATCCTTCTTCTTAATGATGGTAATGATTGTTGATGATGACGATTGATGGTGATGATCTCCAAGCCTTCAAACTCTTCACTAAATCTCTAAAGTGAGTGTTAGTGTGTGTTTTTATAAGAGAGAATCGGATAGAAATCTTTTCAAGGCACACCAAATGAGTGCAACATGAGCCACTATTTATAGGCATTCTGGATGGTGAGGCATGGCCCCGTGCTTGATGAGCACGCCCCCGTGCATTTTTATGACATGTGCCAGATTTGTTTTGTCTTTTCTGTGAGGTGACAACGGCCTCGTGGTTGGTTGGTACGGCCCCGTGTTTTTTAGTGACATGTGCTCAATTCTTCTTTGTCTTTTCTGTATGCTCGTCCACGGCCCCGTGCATGATGAGCACGGCCCCGTGCTTTTGCTTCCAGATTTTGTCTTTTCTTGTGTTAGAAGCATGGGGGCGTGTTTCTTGAGGCATGGGGGCGTGTTTCTTTGTTTTCTTGTGTTTTCTTCTGTTTTTCTTCGTCTTTTTGCTTGTTTGGTTTCACCTGAAATTATGTTTTATTATGATAAGTATTCTTTTATGCTATGTTATTTGACAGAAATTGCAGTTTTTAGAGATTATTTGATGCCGAAAAGATGTATATTTTTATATACATCACCTCCCTTGATTCAAACTTCATGACTCCCATCTTGTGCCTGAAATAAACAAACTTTTCTCTTGAAAGTGCCTTAGTTAGAACATCTGCTAGCTGGTTGTGAGTGTTGCAAAACTCGAGACTGACTTGCCCTTGGGTAACCATCTCTCTAATGAAGTGATATTTCAGCTCAATGTGTTTAGATCTATTGTGAAGAATAGGGTTTTTGGACAAATTAATTGTTGACTTGTCGTCACACTGAATCACGGTTGGTTCTTCTTGAGTGAACCCAAGATCCTCAAGCATGCTCCTTAACCAAATAGCCCCACAAGTAGCACCAGTAGCTGAAATATATTCAGCTTCAGTTCTTGAGAGAGCAACCGTGTGCTGTTTTTTTGAACTCCATGCAATTACACCACTGCCAAGAGAGAAACAATAAGCAGATAGACTTTTTCTATCATCAATACTTCCTGCCCAGTCACTGTCACTATACCCAGACAATTTTACATTACTAGCTTTTGTGTATCAGATCCCAAAGCTTGTGGTACTAGACACATATTTGAGGATTCTTCGAGCAGCTCCGAGATGCAATTTAGAAGGTGCTTGCATGAACCTTGAGACAATACTAACTGCATATGCCAGGTCTGGCCTTGAATGTGTCAAGTAAATAAGACCTCCAACCAAACTTCTGTAGTTTTCTTCATTCACTTTATCAGCCCCATCATCAAGCATAAGCTTCTCATTAGAATTCATTGGAGTACACTCTTCTTTGCAACTTTTAATCCCAACGCGAGCTAACAGCTTGTGAGCATACTTTTCTTGACACAAATGAATCCCTTCACTTGTTTGCCTCGCCTCAATACCCAAGAAGTACTTGAGTAGGCCCATATCTGTCATTTCAAAAAACTATTGCATACCATACTTGAACTCACTTATCATAACATCACTTGATGAGGTACAAATGATATCATCAACATACAAGCAAACATAAATAATATCATTTATGTTGTTTTTTTTAACATATAAAGTGGGCTCATTATGGCTTCTTTTATACCCGTGATCAGTAAAGTAGCCATCAATTTTGCCATACCGGGCTCTTGGAGCCTGCTTCAGCCCATATAACGCCCTATTCAGTTTATAGACCATCTCACCTTTGTGTTTAACAACAAAGCCTTCAGGTTGTTCAACATAAATTTCTTCAGTTAAGTCGCCATTAAGGAAAGCGGACTTAACATCAAGCTGATGAATATTCCACCTCATTTGAGCAGCAATAGCAAGGAGAAGTCGGATAGTTTCAAATCGAGCCACAGGAGCAAATGTCTCCTGAAAGTCAATACCGTATTGTTGTGAGTAGCCTTTGGCCACTAATCTGGCCTTGTGTCGAACAACTTCACCATCAGCACCATATTTTGTTTTGAACAGCCATTTGACACCGACAACATTTTTACCGGGTGGAAGCTTGACTAGTTCCCAAGTTTGATTTTTTTCAATGGCATGGAGTTCTTCATGCATAGCATTAATCCATGCTTTTTTAGTCGCAGCTTGAGAGTAGGTAACAGGGTCAGTAGCATTGAGAGCAAACTGGCAAGACACCATCTCCCCTTCTTCATCAAACAAGCCTTCACCAGTGGTATAATCCTTAAGCCAAGTGGGGGGTTTATGGATGCGTTTGGAGGGGCCAGGGTCTAAAATGGATTGATGTGAGGTGGCAGTTTGTGATGTAGTATTGGGTATGGTGGTAAATGGTTGTGAAGTATTAGGTATTAAGTTTGATGGTGATGGGTCGCTGGATATGGTTTGGTGAGTAGGAGTAGGTAAGGTAGTTTGTTGGCAAGTGGGTGTAGTATTATCATATAAAGGTGGTGAGGGAATAGTTTCTACAAGAAATGGGTCAATAAAAACATATGATTGACTTTCTTGATTTTTATCACCACCCCATGACCACTTGGCATCTTTTAAGAAAACCATATCTCTTTTTGTAGAGAACTTCTTACTGACTGGATTATAAAGACGGTACCCATTACTCTGATTTGAATATCCAAGAAAGATATTCTTTTCAGACTTTTTGTCTAGTTTTCTTCTCATCTGTGATGGAACAAGACCATATGCAATACAACCAAAAATTTTCATGTGATTAATATAAGGCTTCTTACCAGTCCAAGCTTCAAAGGGAGTCTGATTATTAAGCGCCTTTGTTGGTGATCTATTGATTGCATATATTGCCGTGGCTACTGCGTCTGCCCATAGTACATTTGGGAGCTCACGTCCTTGAAGCATGCTTCGAGTCAAATTCATCACGGTCCTGTTTTTCCTTTCCACAACACCGTTATGTTGAGGTGTGTAAGGAATAGTGAGTTCTCTTTTGATCCCGGCTTGTTCACAGTACACATTAAATTCATGTGAGCAAAACTCTCCTCCTCTATCCGACCTCAACACCTTAATAGGATGACCACAATCCTTTTCAACCATAACTCTAAACAGTTTGAACTTCTCAAAAGCCTGACTTTTGTTAGCCACAAAATAAACCCAACACATTCTTGTTAAATCATCAATAAACAATAGGTAATATAAGCTATTACCTAGACTCGAAACTTGCATTGGGCCACACAGATCTGTGTGAATAAGCTCAAGTTTACTTTTTGCACGCCAGGAGGTTGATTGAAAAGGGGACCTTGCTTGCTTTCCAGTAATACAAGCTTCACAAGTGATATGAGTATAGATCTTGGGTAATCCTACCACCATTTCTTTTCATGTTGTTTCTTTAAGCCATCAAAGTGGAGATGACCCAATCTGCTATGCCATTTGAGAGCTTCAGCTTGTTGTTTGTTGGTAGGAGCGTCGCGCGCTACTATTAATGAGGTTGCATCAAGAACAAACATATTGTTATGGGCCATTGCTACTTCCATCAATTCCCTTTCTGTATCACCATCCTTGATAACACACTTTCCTTTGTTAAAGTGTATGGAGTAACCCTTTTTCATAAGTTGTCCTACACTGAGTAGATTATACTCAAGTTTAGGAGCATAGTAAACATGATCAAGTAGTTTAAAGGTTTTTTCTCAGTACCTCTTCCTTCAACAGCAAGCCGCTTTTTATCACCCAAGAGAACATCCAATTTAAAGGTTTCATCTAAAGAGACAAAACTTCTTTTTGAACCAGTCATGTGATTGAATCAGCCAGAGTCTATGAACCACAAGTGGTTGTTGTTATCCTGACTGGTGTTTGTCATCAACACATAATCATTAGTACTGAATTCTTGAGGAGCAACTGCTAAGAAAAGACGTTGTTCTTCTTTATTTTCTTCATCTTTTCGATCACCATTTTCTTTTTTATTAATCTCGCCATCATTTTCTTCGTTTTCAGCCACATTAGCCTGCACTTCATCATTGTACCAACAATCTTTCTAAAATGCCCATATTTTTTGCATGTAAAGCATTGAGGTACTTTACTTTTGTCAAAGGTTCCACAACCTCGACCATTTCCTCTCCCCCGAGGGAAAGACCGACCACCACGTTCTCGTCCACATGATGAGTAGTTTTGTTCTTGATATACTTGAAGTGCTTGTTCATCAGCATGACCATTCTTAGTTTCTTTATCGAGTGAAGCTCGACTGTTCATTCTTTATTCTTGAGACTGCAAGAATCCCATAAGTTTCACTGGTGATACATTCGACAGATCGAAAACAACCTCAATTGATGGAATGACATAGTCAAACTTAGGAGACAAGCTCCTAAGAACCTTCTCCACCACTTTTTGGTCTCCAAGTTCTTCGCCATACGATCTTTGTTGTCCCGCATTATTCATGATGCGAGAAAAGTAATCACCGACAGCTTCATCATCCTTCATTGCCATGTTTTCAAAGGCCCTTCGAAGACCTTGTAATTTAACTGATTGTACCTGAGAATCACCTTGGAATTCTACACGTAGAATATCCCAGGTTTCTTTGGCCGTATCTGCAGCAGCAATTCGGGAGAAAAGACTGTCGTGAACACCTTGTTGAATAAGGGTCATCGCCTGAGCATCTTTTCTTCTAGCTTCTCGATTATTATCAGCACCATCACCAACACCAGTAACTCCCAAATACACGACCTCCCACAATTCTCGAGACCGCAACAGTGTTTTCATTCGAAGACTCCAGTGTCCGTATCCTTCACCTTTGAACATTGGAATGGTATTGCCGGTAGAGTTTACAGCGGAAGACGATTCAACCATTTTTTTTTTGTTTGGAAGTAAAGGATAAGATTAGGGCAATAGAGAAGTAGGGATCAATGATACTCAACCTCTGATACCACAATGTTGGTATAAGAACTTAAACATCAAACAATTATTGTAAAAAGGATAAGCAATTTACCAGGAAAGGCTCTTAGGGTTTTTGATATTGATAATATTGAATGCACTGATTACAATGAACTTGAAATTTAAATAGAAAAAAAAGAATGATAAAATAGAACAACCAAAAAGACCAGGAAGCTCTAACAAACTACCCGTTGGGTATTTATTCAAATTAAAGAAAAACTACACGTGCATTTATTCAAAGAGCCGTTCCACATAGTTTGAATCATTCTTCAATAGACACTAATGATCACTGGAATAAGTATATGAAGAAAACCACATTTGAGCCAGTGCTAAAGATTCTTTAGGCTTGTAATAGGCAACTGAATGTCCTGCGCCCTGCAAGTGCAATGATACAATTGCATACATTTGATTACATTATACATGTAAACCCTCAAATAATTCATTTTTTAGAATCAAGTATTGTATGATTTTGAAATAAAAATATATAATATACCGAATTCAATATAGAAAAAGGGCAATGGGTAATTCTCACCTTAAATGTAGCAAATGCCAAGGAATAATTGTTTTGTGCATATTTTGTTACGTATCTTCATAAGGAAGGAAAACGGTTATCATTAATTCTAGAACTTAACGTACGAAAAATATAGTATCCCAATAATGTTAATAATGCAAAACGTTCTAGTGAGAATTACCCTCCGACTTGATCATCAACGTAGAACGGCTTCCATGGTGCTTCAACTTCAAGATTTAGAAAACTTATCCATTTTTCTACACCAATGTATGGAAACGGTGAGATCATGATCCCCACTGTCAGTTAAAAAACAAAATTAATTTATGTGCGCGTGTACACACACACACATATATATATAGAAAATGGTTCAAATAAGAATAAGGAGTTTCCTTAAAATGGTAAGAACCAACAAATTTTTGATACTTGGCATTACAAATGATGGTGAAAGAACAATTATAGGAAACTATGTCGGTTATAAGATGAAAGAGTAATTCTATGAAACTATGTCGGTTATTGGTAATTTTAAATCTCAACCATTAATTAACATGATCCAATTACTATGATTTATTCTTAGTCTTCCTAGGAAACTACTTATTTTTAGGATAACCCTCCCCTATATATATACATATATATATATATAGAGAGAGAGAGAGAGAAAATGTTTAAATAAAAAGAAGTTGTTTCCTAGGAATGGTAAGAACCAATAGAATTTTGACATTTGGCATTAAAACCTATGGTGAAAGAATAATTCTAGGAAACTATGTCGGTTATAATGGTGAAAGAGTAATTCTATGAAACAATGACGGTTTTTTGTAATTTTAAATCACAACCATTGATTGATATGATCCAATGGCTATGATTTATTCTTAGTCTTCCAAGGAAACTATTTTTTTTTATTATAACTCACCCTATATATATATATATATATATATATATATATATATAGAGAGAGAAAATGGTTCAAATAAAAAGAAGTTGTTTCCTAGGAATGGTAAAAACCAATAGAATTTTGACATTTGGCGTTAAAACCTATGGTGAAAGAATAATTCTAGAAAACTATGTCGGTTATAATGGTGAAAGAGTAATTCTATGAAACTATGACGGTTTTTGGTAATTTTAAATCTCAGTCAATGATTGATATAATCCAATGGCTATGATTTCATTTTAGTCTTCCTATGAAACTATTTATTTTTAGGATAACCCTCCCCTATATATATATATATATATATATATATATATATATATATATATATATATATATATATATATATATAGGGTTAGTATCATTTAAGAACTCTTAGGAACTCTACATAACCAAACATTTTTTTTTATATATTAACATTATTTAAGAGTAGTTTTATCATATTTTATATAAAAACTTTTGATTACATATATAAATAACAAGTTTACATATGTGTAAAATTTATGTACTAACATATTTACGTAGGTGTAAAACAAAACATAGATATGCATAAAAAATAATTTTCAAAATTGTAATCGTAAATATAGATATAAAAAAATGATAAAGCTACACTCAACTAACATTAACAAACAAATTTTTTTATAAAAAACGTTAGTTTTCAAGGATTCTTTCAAGTTCTTAAATAATTTAACAGTTCTGTAATGATACTCATCATATATATATATATGGGATGGTTCAAGAGAGAAATGATATTATTGCAAGAAATTCAAAAAATGAATATGGACTACTAGTTTTGTTTTAAGTTTTAAATGCTTAAAGCTAAATAAAGAAAGTATTAATCATTCTCTTTCTTCAATTAATATAACTAATAAACCATAATACTTATCTACTTAATTAATATAACTAATTAAATTATTATAATTGGAAAATATTAAGAACTCATATTTTTATAACTTATTTTTTGTGTCTTCAATTTTTATCCTACACAAGTATAATTTATTCATACATTTAAATTTCTTTCTATCCAAACTAATTTCTTCCAACTCAATAAATTAATATCCATCAAAACATACTTACATTATGATGAATAATACCAAAAAACTATTTTACATGTGTTTGCATTAAAAATCAACAAAAAACATACAACCTACATAGAAACATAAAATCTACACTTGCTCTAAGAATAAGACAACATATAACCTACACACGAAAAACATATAACCTACACACAAAATTTATCATCAATGAAATAACACGCACACGAAAACATATAACCTACACACGAAAAACATATAACTTACACACGAAAATTTTATCTTACACAAATACAATTTATTCATGCATTAATTTCTTTTTATTAAAAACCAATATCTTCAAATTCAACATATCAATATCCATCGACACGTAGTTAAATTGTGATGAATATTATAAAAAAACTATCTTACACATGTTTGCATTAAATGTCAATAAAAAATATACAACCTACACAAAAACATATAACTTACACTTGTTCTAAGAATAAAAAAACATATAACCTACATACGAAAAACATATAACCTACGCATGTGTAGGATATGTGTATCTTTGTGTAGTTTATATAATTGTTGATGTCGAATTACATATGTAAGTTGTATGTTTTTTGTATGTTGTACGTTTTTATCGCTCAAAACAAGTGTAGGTTATATAACTTTTTGTAGGTTATATATATATTTTTTACATTTAATTGACACATTTCTATGATATTTTTTATTATTATTTATGGCAATAATTTTTATAGGCATACCAATTGAAAAAAAATATATATTATGTTTTGATATTTAGTGTAAAAAACATGCTAATAAGTTAAGTGGAAATTATTTTTTAATATAAAGAATAGTATTATATGAATAAATTGTATTTATGTTGAATAAAATGAAAAATGTGTAAATAAAAAATAAAACTAAAGTAGTGTTTTTATCTTTTTAATTATTATATGTTTGATATATTAATTAAAGAGAGATTTATTATGGTTATATTAGTTGCATTAGTTGGAGAGAGAGAGAGTGCATTTATTGTTGCATTTACATCTTTTTTATTTATTTTTAAATATTTAAAAGCTAAAATAAAACTAGTGGTTCATATTCATTTCTTTCATTTCTTGCAATAATTTGATTTCTTTCTTGAACTTAAACCTATGTATATATATATAAGGGTTCAAATAAAAAGAAGTCGTTTCCTAGGAATGGTAAAAACCAATAGAATTTTGACATTTGGCATTAAAAACCTATGGCGAAAGAATAATTCTAGGAAACTATGTTGGTTATAATGATGAAAGAATAATTCTAGAAAACTATGACGGTTTTTGGTAATTTTAAATCTCAACCATTGATTGATATGATCCAATGGCTATGATTTATTCTTAATCTTCCTAGGAAACTACTTGTTTTTAGCATAACCCTCCCCTATATATATATATATAGGATTATGATTATGTGAGAACCATTTTGAAAATTGAGAACTTTGAGAACCATTTTGAACCACAAAAAAAATTAAAAATATATATAAAACAAAAAAAACGCGAATATAAAAGGTACAAAAAAAACAAATTTTTTTATTTTTCATCCCGGTTTCATAAAAAAATAAAAAAAATATCGGTTTTAGAATAATTATGCATATATGTATAATACGTATTTTTTTACTTTATACAAGTTATTCTTTCATATGTACAATTAGGATAAATAATAATGTACACATGTTACATTATGTAGCTCGAGATTAAATAAAAATATACATATGTGTATAATTATGTTTTTTAATGAAACCGGAATGAAAAATAAAAAATTTTGGTTTTTCTATTTTTTAAAATTTTTGTTTATTTTTTGTTTTTTAATTTTTTTAATGGTTTTTTTGTGGCCCAAAATGGTTCTCAAAGTTCTCAATTTTAAAAAGTTCTCTAAAGATCATCACCCTATAAAAAACTCGAAAGAACTCAACGTAACAATATTTTTTTTTTTTTGAATTATTTTTGACACATATTTAATATGTAAGTGTAAGTAATGTAAAATAAATACAGTATTTTTTTACACACCGAATCGACTTTTTACATATGTGTAACTAATATTTAAACTTGTGTAATCATCACAAATATATATTATCTCTCATGATTCCTTATTTAATTAAATTTAAGTTTAGCCATATATTCTATACTCATTTAATTAAATGTGTGTTTTATATTGAGTTCTTAAAGTTATTACAGCCCATCAAGTTCTCAAAATATTTTTCCCATATATATATATATATATATATAGCAAGATTATAATAAGTAGATTTTTCTTAAGAAGTGTAAGAAGTGTGTTTTCGCCATTAGATCAAATATAACACACCGCAACTAAAATAAAACACACCGCACAATAAACATGCTTTTCATATTTATAGTCAGATCAACATATACAACGCACTAAATTACTTTTTAGACACAATCCACTTCTTATTTTAACTCCACCTTATATATATGTATATATATATATATATATTACTATATATGGATTGATTTCTTTTAAGAATCATTTGAATTTTAAGAACTCGAAAGACCTCAACGTAACAATTTTTCTTATTTTTTTGCATATATGTAATACGTAAGTTTTAAGTAACGCCAAAAAATTACAATATTTTTTTACACACCAAATCGACTTATTACACATGTGCAACGGTCAATACCGATAGGAAATCTATGTTGTGACAACCGCCAAAAATTAGACTAATCTAGTAATTATCTTAACCATAATCGCGTATTAATTAGTAAAATAAATACATAGGAATAATATTTTTAGCTAAAGTTTTTTATTTTAGTTGAGTTTTAAAATATGGAACCCGAAAAAGTTCAAGTTTGTCGTGTAACTGACACTGTACAGATTGACACCGAGTAATATCTCAAAATGGATAAATTCATAAACATGTCAAGATGACCTCGAAAAATTAAATTTTACATTAGGATATTAGAGATAGTGTATAAACTTAATTTTAGAAGGTTCGAATCGCGAAAATTAGAAAATAAGTAACTGAAAGCCAGTAGAGGACACCGTAAGGACCCGACAACAAGTTTCTCAGAAAATTATGTTTTTAGGCAGACATTGACTGTAATCAAATTTCGCTCAAAGTCTGATAAAAATTATTAGAAACGGATGTTGTTTGGCTAGATAAATTAACCTTAACACCTAGATAATACCACATGTTATTATTAATCCACAAAACCTTCCCACTCCCCAATCTCTCTCGGCCGCCAAATTTCTCCCAAAACCACCCACTTGTATTATTATATTAATATATATACATACAATGATTACACTAGGTTACTTGTAAACTCAACAAACCATCCAACACACCTATCCTAGAATACAACTCATAAGTTTATACCCTCCTTCTCTCTCCATATATACGTATACCACCACCACTTCATCATCATCACCATTTCAAATTATTATACCCACCATTATTGAAGATTAAGAGCATTTGGTAGAAGCTTAAGCAAATAACAAGAAGTAGGAAGCTAAGGAAAGGATTATAGCTAACACAAGGCCACATTATCACCTCCTTAGACACAAAATCCGAAACCCAAGGTAACCCACTTCAAGATTTGTGTATATTAGTTACTATTTGATGTTTAAAGCTTGATTTTAGTATGTTTGATAATATACATGCAAGTATAATATGGATGTATGCATGCATGTGTGTGACCCGTGAGTTTGCATGTGAATGTATAAGATGGTTTTTGTAGATTATAGGACTTATATTGGTTGCATATTAGCTTGTATAGATTTTCTATAATAATGTTACTTGAGTTTGTTTAAATAGGTTTAAGCATTGTTTTAATAATGGAAGTAAATGTGTAAATGGCCAAAGATTAAAGATGGATTATGGGTAAAAACACCCACCTTTGGCCATGGGTTTTGATTTTGGTGTTGGATTGAAGTTGTTAACTTGTTAAATGTTAAAATGGTTAAGAAAGAATGATAATTTTGAAAACCCACTTGGTTGATTTATTAAAAAGGTATTTGAAAAGTTGTAAGTAACAATAATAATGGTTTTGAAAAGATAAATAGGATCTTGGAAAAGGGTTAACAAAGGTGTAGAGATTTGATTATCTTGAAAAGTTACTTACACATGCAAGTAATACAAAAATGTGATTCTTATAAAGTTCATACTTGTCTTGTATTGATTTTTATATGGATTGAAAATGACAAACTAAATGATTGAATGGGACATATGGAAAAGAATAAAATCTACTAGAAGTACTATGATGCATGAAACATGATAACTTAGATAAACAAGAGTTTGTGTTAAACTTACTAATAAAAGAAACTTTGTAAATTGTACAAGATGTTTTGTAAGATGACTTGATAAGTGAACATAATCTTGTGTGGATGATTAAAGACTTGTGGTTAGGATTACTTTAGTAAACTATATTTTAAAGATTGTGGTATGATAATAAGGTTATTAAAAATTTCTACTTACTAATAATAGAAACTTTGTTGTTAAAGAATCAATAATGTGTTTGTTTAAAGGATGATAATGGGATGAAACAAGAGGTTAATATGGGTTATTAAGATCTGGAAATTTTGGTACATAAACACCTTGTAGAGACTATAGAAATAACATGTTCATTGTGTAATTGAAAGCTTAAGTTAAGTTTTGAGTATGTGTAGAAAAAGAATTATTTTGTGTGCATACTTGGTGCTAGATAATCAAACATGGGTAGGATAATATATTACTTGTTATTATATGTATATTTGCTGTACCAAATGGTTTGGTTTTGACACTGTGACTTAAATAGTTTGTCGGTGACTTTAACGGTCGGAAAGTTCGACTTTTAAAGTGAACCGACATGAATTTTTGGTACTGAATTAAAACAGCTTCTAAAGTCATAATATTCTTATATTTAACATAAGTTAAAGTATAAGAAAAGTCAAGAATAGCAAAACTTAAACCAACCCGGTTCGTGTCGCGAAAACCGACACGAAAACGTCAAAAGTTGGCATTTTTAAGAAATTGGCAACAAAATAAAAACCATAACATTTTTATTGAAAAACTAATAAAACTTGACTAGAAACTATATAAAAAGTGTTTTTGATAATTTAAAACTAAAAGTTTTCACAAAATAACAACCGGCTCGTGTCTAAGCTCAAAACCGACTAAAATAGAGTCAAAATTCTAAATAAAATAATAACTTAAATTTTCCAAAACACTCCAGCAACTAAAGGTAAAAATTTTTATAAATTTTAATAATTAATTTAAATTATTAAATAAAATAATTATTAGTTGATTATTATTTGTTTATATTTTTAAGTATGTATTTATAGAATTATAAGTAGTAAACTTTATGTATTGTGTGCTTGTATGGATTTTTAGAATAAGAATATATATATATATATATATATATATATATATATATATATATATATATATTGGTCAAACATGTATATAGTTAACCATTTTTGGTCAAACCCGAACTTAAAATTAACGAACGTGTACTAATATAGGACATGAGCATTTACACGAACAATCGGATTCAAAGGTGAGTTCTTCCTCCGAAAAGCATATTGTATATCTATATTCGTATTTATATATATGTTTTGAAAGCATTATACTTTACAAATTGTCGTTATTGTGGGATGAATCAATTTGGTTAAATAATTGTTAACCGAATTGAGGGCACAGAAATGTTGGTAGATCTATCGGGGTGACGTCTCCACTTCCATTCGCGTTGGGTTAAAAGTGGGAATATTTCGAGTATGGTACGTTTTGAGTTATCAAATTGGTAGTCATACATGCGTTGTATTCTTAGCTAGTTTACAACTAACGCTTTTTGTGCTTAAATATAAAATGCGGGTTTCGTTATTGTGTTGTACCGTGTATAGATCGGTATTGTTGGGAGTATAATGGCCGTACACCATTATATTCATGTGTTGTTTATATATGAATTGTTTATATTTAAATGATAAGTTTTTCTCGGGAATAACTCACCAACATTCGTGTTGACCCAAATATTATTTAATTATGCTTTTCAGGTAAGTGAAGATTTTGAGGTGGCATGGAAATGAGAGCGTGGGATGTTTGAACAAAAGTGAAGTATTGTAAACCGTGTATTAGCACGTGTAATAAACTCTGATTTTGTAAAATATATTTTCTTATAATAAAAGATGATGCTTTTATTATTAATTGTCTATTAGTGTTGGCTATCGACACCTGTCATAACCCGAATGGCTTAAGTTAAGACTTCCGCTGTGTTAAGTTAAGATTTTCGGGGTGTGACATATGTTCCCCCGGATCCAATCCTCAGACTGACTTTACTTAATCAGTGTTTTCGAACATCACTTTCTTATTCAATTTCTCCGAAATAAGATAACATTTAAACTTGTGTAATCATCCTCTCTTCTGATCATTTTTAATCAGATTTATTATAAGCAACATATTCCATACTCATTTAATTAAGGGGGTATTTGTTTACCTCTTAATGTGTGATCCATATTGAGTTTTTGAAGTTTTTATCATCATCAAGATTTTCAAAATACCCCCCCTCTTATTATATCTATACTATATAATAAATAGATGTTTTATTGTGTCACATGTCATTCTTTGGTGCACTCTTACTCCATCTTCCCGCCTCTCTCTCCTATTAATTATACATTAAACATACATAATTTTTAATCATTTTGATTTCCATAATTGTGTTTACAAAACGTATTTTATTTAAGAAGAAATTAGGTTTGCTTATTAAACCTTTTATAAATTGAAGATTTTTTATTATTTTACTTCTCTAACATGAATTATATCGTTTTTTTTATATATAAAAACATTTACAGGTATATGAATCAATTTATCCCTTAAAACTTACTGGGGTTCATTGTTAAAAATATGTGTATCTTTAACTGAACCCATCCCACATTCTTTTTTCTCTGTAGCCGGAATCTATTTCTTTTTATCCATATATTGCTGATCAAAACCATATCGATTCTCTTTTACTGCACATTCTTCGATTAATCAAGAGCTTTCTTCCATTTATGACAGGTTCGTTTTGTTTCAATTGTACGAATTATGTTCTCATAATACTATCCTACTTTAGTTGTTACCATATTTTTATTGTATCATCTAATGATGTGTCGAAAGAAATACTTAGGGGGGACGGGGCACCGCGCGATAAGCCACCCATCACGCGTGATGGCTCTTAGCACACCGCCACCGGTCCTTTTGTCAAGCGTGAGGGGGAGTGTTGCGTGATGGCCATCACGCAAGTGATGGGTGTTTATCGAGGAAATGTATCCTTTGGAAATGGGAGGGAGCCGTCGGGAGGTGTGTGATGAGAAATGAACACCACCCCTTGTAAAATCCATCACATGTGATGGATTTGGGGTTGGTGATGTGGCACACCACCATTGGTGGTGGTGTATGATGAGAAATGAACCACCCCGGATCCCCTTAGAGATTTATGATTTATTTTAAGTTTGTGAATTATAGTTGCAATATAACTTTGTACTAATTAATGTAATACTGAACTTTATTTGTCATTCTTTTAAGTTATTCAACTCGTGCAAGACCTAACCTAGTATAATTGAATATATGAGCGAGAGAATGTTAAAATAAAAAATTTTACAATTTATATAGCATCGCACAATGTACAGTAATACAAAGCTTCCAAAGCATAAGAGGATTCTAGGCATCAAACCACCACAACGATGCTGTCTATTCCTTGCAGGAATACAAGGCCTCGGGCTAAGATTCATCGATTGCTATTACGATGGAGTAGGACGAGCTTTCTCTGATTCATCTATTCTCTCTTACAATTGTTTGGATTTCATTTCTGTTAGGTTTGTTTTTCGTATCTTTCTATCCATTAGTTCTGTTGAAAACCCAAATTTTTAACTTTTATGTTTGATTGTATTAATTTACAATTTAACCCAGAAACTTATTTTGTTTGAATCTATAGAGTGGAGGCTGCTTACAGGGATTAGTAGAGGGAAAGGGTTAAATATGTTGATTTGGATGAAGCTTCAATCTTCTTTATGCACAACAACATGACAGGTTTGTCAATATTAAAAATAATGATAAAACTTATTGGAATTAATTTGTGTTTGAACTTTAGTTACTGTTTTCAGCTTGTTAAGTTTCAAGGAGTAGTTAGACTGAGGTGCAAAAAACATTTCATTATATTAGAACAACCAAGCATGAACAATTTGTGTCAGTCAAATATCAAAACCCTTCTAAATAGTTAGATTGTTAAATGTATCTACTTGCAACCTATCAGCATTCATATTATGGGAGAAAGAAACTGCAAGAGATACAATAAAAAATGCCGGTGTTCCAACTATATCAAGATATAATGGTCTATTACATGCCATTATACTATTTTGGTGTAGCATAATAACCGTTTGACATTGATATATTTAATAGAAAGCTTATATTAATGACTGTTTTTATGTTCTGAAGGCTACATCAAGTGGTGGACTTCGTGGAATGCGTCTTGCTAAAAAATGTGACAAGTTTATAAAGTTGTTGCGGGTAAGAAATAATATAACATAGCCTACTTTCTTAATTTTATTTAGAAGTTGACACCATGGAGAAACGGAGTACAACTATATATATATTCTTATATGTTGCATTTAACTCAGGTATGCGGGCTGCAAATACTTTTTCTTCGCATTTGACAACGAAAACCAAGTCTACTTTGAAAGGAATTTCACAGCCGTTGATGAGGTAATCACTAATTTTTTTCTTTTCTCATAACATTAGGATTTTTTAAATATTAGCTTTTTATATTCGAAGCATTGAAGATTCTAAAACTTCCCAACTCAATATTCCGACATCTGTTTACACATCCAACAAAAGTTTCAAGTGTGTACTAATTCTTGATTGTATAAATTTAGTTTTATTTACTTACATAATTTTCTCATAATCATTATTTTTGGTTTAAAATATAGGTTCGTTGTGGTTCTAGATGTTAGCTGTGCGGATATTGGAGACCTATATTAGTTTACTCATTTCATTTTTGGTGTTTAAAGAATAATCAGAATCATAATTAATGTGAGTCAATTTTTGACTTCGACTTCGATGTTGGCTGTTAAGTGTTCGGTTTAAGATCTCTAAGTACTTTTTTGCCTAGTGTAACTGCTTTATTTTCATAAACAAAAAACAAGTTAGTAAAATGTGTTTTTCTTTAACTTAACTATTTTCATTAAAAGGGTAGTTTAGAATGTACAAAAAAATCATTTTTTAAATTGAGCAGAAGTTGTGATCTGAAACTATTCTGTAGGATAGTTTTTGTAACTATTTTAATGTAAAAGGGTAGTTTAAATTTTACAAAAAAATTCACATATAAAACCGAGCTGAATTGATCTGTAACTATTTGGTAACATAATAATTAATCGTTTATTGGAAAAAGAATAATGATTCAAAACCAAGTGACGAAGGTGCATAACTGGAAACTGATTTTTCAAAAAGCCAAATTTTAGATAGCTGTTATAAGTTAAAAGTACCGGTTTCAGAAGAGTCAAAACTAGATATCAGTTTTAAAAATATTGAGAGGAACATAACTGGAAACTGATTTTTAGAAGGTCAAATTAAAAATCATTTATTTGTATGGTACAACAAATTAGAATTGAAGATACAATTATATATTATATGACCAGAGAAGAGTAAAGGCAGTTGCAACTGTCTTTTGCTTAAATCTCAACCATAGAAATTATGTAACATTAAATCTCAGCCATGGAACCTCACTTGAACGGCAGTTTCTGGAGCAGTTTAAGGCGGTTCCACTTCTTATTCATACGCTCACGTCCTCCCCTTTTTCCTCCCACCTCCTAAAGCCATTCTTTATATTTATGCAATATCCCAAATCAAGAGCCTTCGTTCTCAAGCCTACACTATTAATCTGATCGCTGGCGAATTGTTTAACGGGGTAACTGGCGTAGGCTGAAGTTGGAGTATAGCCTGCAAGTCGCTCCGACATGGACCTCGTCGATAGTTTCTTATCCTGGTCTAGAATATATAAATCGGGTGATTATAACTCTTCACTTAATTGTTGCAGGGTGCAGGGGTGAGTTAGCCTTTGTTATGTCGAAGATTTGTAGAACGCTCCAATTGACGGGTCGAAGCACAAGGTAATTGATTGCACGCGTTTTTCTAATTTGATGAAAAATTGTTCGTGGTCTCTGTTGAATCATCAATTAAAAGTTTTAGTTTAATTCATGGTCGTCTAATTTTGATTTTATACTCACAATTTCTTGCTTAGTTGCTTTTGGTTTGCCTTTGGACTATGTAGATTCCTGGAGAGTGAACAATGCCTTTGAAATTGAATATTTTGTTGTAAGTTATATGGATTCTAATTATTATTTGTAGCCAATTTCAGGATTAAGGATTCATGTTGGTTGGAAGAGATGCCTTTGCCTTCCCGTTATCGTTTTTATTCAATATAACCAAACATGAGAAAATCGATTTCAAGGCAGCAGTTATGTTACTTTATTTAGATGTGGCAATTTTTATATGGGTCGATTTGGGTTGTTTCATCGGTAACAGGTAAACCCAACCCATAGTTAGATTTTACCTGCTTTGATGTTTAACCGAACTCACACATTTTTCCACATCTACACTAGATGATATTTACTTACTAACCTGGAGGTTAAATTACTTTTAGTGCAGTATTCCAAAACGGTCACAAATTGTTTTCCTGGTCCTATGCTTAAACTTTGATAATATCTTACCTAATTTTATCAAAAAAAATTTCTGTTTATCATGCAGGTTCGCTAATGACAGCTAATGTAATACCCCAACATAACAAAAACACACTATCCAGTATGTCTATATTAGTAAACAGAGTCATGTAGTTATTAGTAAAGTTGGTGCATATTAGGACAATGGTAAGTTAGGTATTGATGGTTGTGTAATTATCAGTGAACTCCGTTATGTAATACAAGATCATAAAACGTTAATCACGACATTGCTGTTTTTCATTGATTGTTTTCACACTTGCATTGATCGGTTTTCTTTTACTTTTGGATTCTGTCATGGGCTGCATATGTGAACTCTTTTTTTATTCAAGGTAATTTCATATTGAATATATACAGTTAAACTTACAACATCCTTAGTCTCTTTTTTGTTTTTTTTTAATATTTTTATTTTTATTTTATCCACATGTGTAATTTTGAGAAAATAGAAGTCTGCTTTCATTATGCATATCATGAACTTGATTTCAAATATACAAGTTAATATATCATATGTTCACTTACATTTAAACCTGTTTTTGAGATTAATAATATATTTTACTTGGTGTTACAGTTATAAGAATTTGGATTAGCTACTTGGACTTCTGTCCCTATGGTTTGGGTAAGTTTTTATCAAAGCTTTGTATGCATATTTGTTTTAGTTGGTTGGAGATTGTAATGTATAATGTTTTTATTTTGTATTATGAGAATTTGGCTCCTGAATATTTTCAACATGAGAAAGTACCCTATTTAGTTTGCTCAAAATATGTTTTTTTATTACTTTTAAGGTCAAAATTACAATAATTAGTAACAATTTTGATCTCTAAAGTCAACATGTAACTCTTCTTGTGATATACATTTGTTTGATTAATACTATGTGCTATAATGTTATACTTCTCAAGTTCTCGATACATAAAAAAGTTTTATTAGTAAGAAAGTTTAAATCTTTACTAATTTTGAAGCTGAAGAGAAACCAGTTTGACCTCGAAAGTCTAAATGTAACTCTTGTGTTATGTATTTGTTTGATTAAAAAATAGTATATGTCAATCTATTTATTTTTCAGAGTGCAGCAACAACATTTAATGGAAGTGCTGCTACCATCAAGACTCATGGGTACATTGGTAATTTTGCACTTCATCAAGATTTTGGAAGTAGTTTTCTGAAGTTGACCAAAAATGTTTCAATATCGATTTTGGAGTGTTGGGAAAGAAACGTTATTTGTCGAGAAAACGAGGTTTTTACTCAACTAAAGCTTTGATTTTAGTGGGATACTACGGTTTCAGACACCCCGGTTAATAGCAACAAAGGTATACATACAAAAATATAATTAAGGAAAACATCAAAAGTTATTATCTTTTCTATTATACGTATGTATAAATTTTCAATTTTTTAATTCCATCTATTATGATGTGGAAAAGTTGTGCAGATTTATGTAAGTTCACATGTGAGAAATACAAGTTCAAATTCTGGATATCATAGAAGATGCTAATGGTGATATGGATCAATTCAATGGAGCTGAATATGATATGTCTTATTACATAAGGAAAATGAAAGAGTTATTTGAAATCAATTAGGATGCTAGGTGAAAATATGTTATGTCATTGGATTAAGGTTAGAAAAATTTTGTTTGGGTTGGTAAGTGAACATCAAGTAGAGAGGAACATAACATGTAATTTGTAAAGTAGCCATTGTTATTCATCTAATTGGATTGAAGGGTGTCTGAATATTTCAGAAAAGTCAAATTTAGGTGTTTTTGATGTTACAATAACCATTTTGATGCGTTACCAAGGTAATTTTGTTTGACTAAAAAGTCAGGTGAAGTAGAAATATAAGGGTAGAGACATCAGTTTGCTTTTCAGTTGGTTAAAGGGGCAGTTTAGGGATATGGAAATTTGTATTGCATCGATGTTAATAATGTTGCAAAAGTATAAGACCCATTCACAAAACACAAATTACATAGTGAAGTAAGAAACAAACCCATAAATATCAATTAGCACATCAAAATATACTTAATTTATGTAGTCATTACATTTCCGTGCTGATTTTCCCGTCTACCGGACGGATAAAGTACTAGTTTCAAGGATTGTATTACTGTAGATTTTTGCATCAGTGGTTTAAAGAATGTTTTGTTACTACAGAATATTTTTTTTACAAATATACCTTGTAAAAACCGTCAACATGGCATATTAACTATCTAAAACCAGCCCAACTTTTTGGTTTATGGACACATAATTTTTACCATGTTATTACTATGTTTTATATTATAAATAAATATATGATAATGAATGTATTAATGTGGAATTTCCAAACCCGTGTGTTTTTTTTCTTAATATTTAAGTTTAAAAACCAAGTTGGGAAGCCGAATTGGTTAGGCGAAACAACACTTAGTAAACGAGGCATGTCTTGAAATTTGTTTAAATACTTTAATTTTGACATTTCTTGGCTTAGTTTAACATGTATGATTTCCTGCTTAAGTAGGGCCATAAACGAACCAATGGAACACGATCACCGGCATGTTCGTGTTTGTTTAACTGAAGTTTTGTTTTCTTTTTCTAGATCTATTGTGTGAAAAGTGCAAGCCCTCAAAAAGTTCAAGTTATTAGAGCAGGTTTTATACCAGGAACTTCACATCATGACATGCTTGATGAAGTCATAGAGGTCGCCCTTACTCTACATTTATCTTTGTATTGCTTTTATTCATTAATCTTATATTATATATTTGGTCCGGAATGGTATATATAATCTTTTTGCCATTTCTGACATGTTTACTTGCAGATTCTTGCAGATTTTAAGTGAAGCTATTGAAACTGCATATCAATTGGCACTCTAACCGGTGAGTTGAGCTATAAATGTTTCCATATCCCAATTTCGTATTTCGATTTACGTGATGGAGACGCTAAGGATCAAGTTTAATTTTTGTAATTTTGTTAGGCTTTGATTGATTGTTTTCATTTGTAATTTGATTTACGTGATGGAGACGCCTGGTAAGACTTCTTATGCTGGTTTCTATGAAGTTTGTGGTCCAAAGAAAGGACGGTATGTGTTTGTTTCTGCAACCGCGGGTGTAGTTGGTCACTTCGTTGGGCAATATGCTTAGTTTTTGGGACGTTATGTTGTTGGGAGTGCGGGTACAAAAGAAAAAAGGTTGGTGCTTTGAATGTTTGGTGTACAAAAATTATACTGAGCAAAGCAGCGCCCAATACACCGGCAACTCCCATCATATGAAATGGGTTCAATGTCCAGTTATGAAATCCTTGAAAAAAGAGGATAAATTGAAATATAGCTGCTACACCAAAACTAGGCGCAAAGAACCAACCAGACTGACCTAGTGGATAAATCAGGAATACAGAAACAAAAACGGCACCTCGTCCTGGGCCATCGCACGGAAAACTATAACCAAAATCATTTTTATCTGGCATTAACTTGGAACCACATGCATCTAACGCACCTTTTACTAAGATCAACGTTAAGATAAATATCAAACGCCGGCGCCACAGATCATGTGTTTCTAGAGACTTATAATATTTATTTGGTGCCTTAATTGATTACCCATGTGTAGTGGGATGGCTTATTTTTTTCTTTAACATGCTTCCTGAGCAGGTTCGAATTTTCTTGCCTGACTGCTAATATATGAGATTTTTTTTGTGAGACTTGATGATGTTACTTGGTTTAATTTCCATGTGAGCGACTTAATTTTCCACTTGCATCAACTTATGATTCTAAATTCTGAAACATAATGACATTTAAATTCAGTTACGAAACATAATTCTAGATTCAAATTCAAATTGAGGTTGGTGCCACTGATCGCTTTTGTTTTTGCAAATTCAGTTTCTTTTTTACTTTTATATTTTTCATTAACTACTTTAATTTGACGAATTTGTTATTAGGGCTTATTTCTAGAGAGAGAACGAACTTTATTTGATACCGACCGAATTTGCATCAACTTGCCTCTCTAACACCTAGGGGTGTTCAAAATTTGATTCGAATTTGAATATGAATATTCGAATTTGATTTCAAAATATTCGAATTCGATTCGATTCGAGTATAGTAATCGAATATGAATTCATGGCTTTTTATTCGATTCGAAATTCGAATTCAAATTATATAATATATATATATATATATTTAATTTATTAATTTGGGTCAAATCCTTAAATAATAAATGTCAAAACATAATAATAAATCCCAATAACTCATACTGATATTTCTTAATTTTGCCAATACTTAATTTTTAAACTTATTTTCATATGATATTGTAGCTAATTTAAACTTATATTTATGTGTTTTATATTGATGATTATGATTTTTGAAGTTTTTGATATATGTGAACTTGAATCAGTTCAAATTTATTCGAATTCGAGTTTCAAATACGAATAGAATCGAATTTCGAATATGGTATGTAATACGAATACGAATACGAATACGAATAATCCAACTTTTAAACGAATACGAATCGAATACGAATACCAGCAAAAAAATAAATTATTCGAATCGAATAATCCAACTTTTAAACGAATACGAATCGAATACGAATAATCCACATGGCATATGACGTGGCAATTACATGGATTTAAAATAAGATATACTAAAATATATTGGGACCCACCACCCATCACTTCATCTTTTTTCCTTTCTCTGTTACATTGGAACACTAAGTTTTGCCACAATAATTCAACCGCCGACCACCACAGAACCACCGCCAGCTACCACCTTCTATACCTTATCATTCTTACAAAACCCACTTCTAAATTCATCTGGGTTTCGAAAGTAAACCCATTTTTTTTCATAAATAGCAAACTTGACAGAGTTGGGTTGGTGGGGATCTCGAGCAAGTCGGAAAACAGAGATTCTTGGTGGTTTCAGTTTTGCATTCGACAATTTCGGCCATCGGAGAAACGATTCATACCTGTGGCTTTTAGATCTGCAATTCTTTCAGATGTAGGATGGTTTTAGATCTACATTCCACGTTTTCCTGTTTGAATAACTGATTGGTGTTATGGAGACGAAGGTGTGAGAGATGGTAAGTTTCAAGCAACGGTGGTGGATGGTTTCTAAAGTCCGTGTGGTGTGGTAGTGCGGCTGGAGAAAGGCGGATTTGTGGAGGTGGAGACATGACAGATTTGTAGATGCGACTGGCGGATGAACAAGAAGGGGGAGTGCCGGCGAGGGTTCAATGGTACCCGACGTTGGTGGTTGACGATGGTTATATGGTGGTCGGCGGTGGTTCTAAGGTGGTAGAAACTGGTGTACCATGGAAAGGTTGAAACTTTGAAGTGATAAAGTTGGGACGTATTTTTGGAGAGAAGATGAAGTAGTGGGTTTGTAGGTCCCATTGTCACGTAATTGCCACATAATATGCCACGTCATTTGAATTTAACAGAGTTAGAGGTCGGTTAGTCTAGGTTTGTTATTGGTAACAAACTTGAAAGTTGGGATTGTCAATAGTTACATTATTAGTTAAGATTATTATTGGCCGATAGTTGATAGTTTAAATTATCAAAATCCAATTTTCCATTATAAAATTATGGCCCGCAATCTAGCATGCAATAAGTATAAAAAATTAATTTATATTCCTAAAATACCCGTGATTAAAAATGGTTTTTTGACATTGATTTTGCTCAGACTGTGAGTCAAACAATTAGAAATGGTTTTTTGACATGACAACCGAAGTCGTTTAATATCATTTCTTATTTAGTGCTTTAAATATGATTACCAAATTAAATTTGTTGTGTTAATCGAATATTGTTTAATAATAATAGTTCTTCTTAAGTTAAAAAGAATTTTCTTTTACTTTTAAAAAGTCAAATATGGATTTAATTGCCTTACATGCAGATAATGGTTAGCTTAAAGGCAGGAGCAAGGATTAGAAGTTTAAGAATGGTTTAGTTATATGAATGCAATTAGGTCTCATGATAGGGTAGAAATACGTTAAAAAGTTTATTTTTTCAATAAATATTTGTAATAGAAAGGTTATAAAAAATAATTTTTGTTTGCATTATATGGATATTTTGGTTTACCATTGTTTTACACATTTTTGAATACTCATTAATATCAGGTTACAACAAAAGTTATATAATAAACCAAAACCGGATGAAAGAACGGATGGAATTTGTGTAACATCCCGTTTCCCGTTTCGGTTGATAAAATAATAATATTTATCTTTTTGAGTTGGGCTTCTGTTGGGTTAAATATATATGGGTAATGGACTTGGATTAGTAAGGAGGAAGGAAGGCCCATGGGATTAGACCCATGACCCATCATATATAAACCATATTCCTTCCTTAATTCATTCATTCATTCACCCATTCCATACACCATCCAAAACACACGCTTAAATGATTTTACAAAATAAACGAAAGATATACAATGTATACGTACGTAAACGATAAACATGGACTTATATGATGTATGAGCTAAAGATAAGTAAATAATTAATAATGAAAGGTAATGTTTAAAATGAAGGATTTGATTAAATAATTGAACTTCAGTTTTCTGATGAGGTTTTTAGTAAAGACTTATTAATGAAAATAAATTTTTTCCAAGCTAACTTGGCAGCTTAACCCCAGCCAGGGGCTCTGCCCCTTGGACCCTACTAGGGGTTGCCTCCCCTAAAACCCCGCTGCTAGGGGCGCTGCCCCCAGACCCCATAGCTAGGGATTACATTAACCTAGAAATATGATATGGACAGGGCTAGTTAATTGATACATGTAATTGTTATACAGTTAGTCGTGCCCAATTAAGGAAATGAGTTACCATTAACTCTGAAAGGAATCAGACACATATGAGTTTCTGGTCCCATTTCCTTGTTATGCTTCCGGGGCTGTGTGCATACTCAATATGATTAGTTAATACATTAACCTTAAGTGGCAAGTGCATGCTACGTGAATGTTTATGTATGATGTATGTATGATATATGAATGTATACAAATGATGTATGTATAATATATGAATGATGTAGAATGTATTACGAGTATGCATATAATAATATAAAAGAAAAGGAAGGTATGTATGAATTGACGGTAAAAGGGTGGCAGACACTAACAATATCTGTGAATGAGGGTGACAGACCTTAATAATATATGTGAAGGAGATTGGCTGACCATAATAATATCTGTGAAGGAGGGTGACAGACCCTAATAATATCTGTGAGGTTATAGAGCGGAAGGCTCTTTAAAACGTATAAGTATATATGTAAAGTAAGATTAAAATATGAAAGAAATGAAGAATGAAAGTAAGAATAAGGTCTATACTTATGTATGTACGAAAAAAAGATGAACATGTTAAGTAAGTAATATGTATCTTCGGATACGTATAAGTAAGTATGTGAATGTGTTGTCACATGACAGAAGAATAAAGAAGCTGGCATCTGAAGACTTAATTTTTAATGTTTGAACTGAAATACATGTTTTATATTGTTTAAATTTTAAGACTTATGTAATGGATGGTTGACATTTATGAGTAAATCCAACGCCAAAGTAGGGCACCGGGATCGGGGCCTTACAGGTATGTTTTCAACCATAATTATAACCCAAATATCTATATTCGGATTAGAGCATATGATAACAACCGACTGATTATTCGATTAACGTCTCCATATGTCGATTGATTGTATGTTTCAATTACATTGTCCACTTTTTTTCCTCTTTGCATCCATATATTGTATGTACACTTTTGAATGTGATGGCTTTCTCAAAAACTTATTGGAATATGGCGTATGCGCCTGTTCATTTTTTATTAACTAACATAAATTAGGTTGTTTTTACTTCAATTACTGGATGGATTGGTTTTATGTACTAGATCGTCAACTACTTGAATGATGAAATATAATTTAATCTTACTATCATATGCAGACACACGTTTTTAATCGATCGATGGGGCCAAGTTTTTTTAGAGTTGTTATCCATCCACACAAAAATTACATTGTAAACATCCATTTTTTTAATTATTATTTTTTTCAAACAATTTGTTAATATGAATGTAAAACTTGGATTAACTATAATTATTTATAGTTAATTAAGGTGTTACGAACTAGATTTGCATAGTTATCTACTCAATATAACAATTTTTCAAAATAATTGTTATTCAATTTGTTAATTTATCAACTAACAACTTCCAACTGATTTGTACTCAGAGTATGTTGATAGAAGTTTTTTAATTGTGCAACCTGAGAAAATTTGAGAAAAAAAGAGTTTGTGGCTTCATTGGATCTAAGTTCTTTTACAATAGAATTCTTGAGAGAAAGAAGATTTTGATTTCTATTGAGCGAATTATGTTCATATAATCAACTATAGCTTTGGGGTGTGTTTATGTTTTCTTTTCTTGAATTATTAAATTAGGATTATATTTATAAAGCACATGATTGTAGAAAAGTATCTTGAAGTTCGATCTTAATGAATCAAACTAATAAGTTATTTGTTGCAGTGTGAGCCAGATTTTTATGTATATGGAGTTTTTGCATAAATACGATTGTTGGTAGGGTTTTCAAATCAATTTTTCAAGGCATTCTACTTTCTTTTTAGGGGTAAATGAGTAATTTTATTTTCCACAGATAATATTTTGTCTGTGTATATGCAAAGCCATGAGTTGTAATTTGTTTTGATTGGTTTAATGTGTATTTGCAGGGAAAATATGAATTTTACAGTCTCTGTTGTATTGGAGCATTGTTTCTTCTGGGTATTGCTTTTGATTAATTCAACTATGGCTTATGCAACTAACATAATCATCTCTAACCATCTTGATATTTTTTTCGCATCGTATGTTTCATAGTTCACGAGTCATTGGCCAAAATGGGTATTTCATTGTTCACGAGTTAAAGCAAACCGGTATATTTGATTGAACAAATGATGCATGATGCATTTATAAAGTCAAAACAAGTTGGGTATGTTTGATTGAACTACTAATGTATTTATAAAGATAACTAATTCATTTATTATATATGTAGATTGTGGTAAGAACGTAGAGTCTACCTAGGGAGTTATAGTGAATTAATAAATTGTCATTAGGTTTATTTTAGACAAATGAAATGTCACTCAAAGTACAAATATAACTTTTTTTAACTTACATTGTTACTGTATATTTAAGTAGGAACATACACAAGTTTCTTAAAGATATTTTATGTTTTTATTAGTATTATCAGCATTCATGGCTAGTGAGAAACCAGAGTCTATTATAAAACAGAGATTATATTGAAGAAAATAAAAACGATAACTGGACAATTAGAAGATGAACTATTTTAACAACAGGTTAAGAAGTCAAAAAGTGATAATTGTGTTTTTAAGAACCATAAACAATATATGAATTTTAGCATGCTACTTTTTCAACCCGTGTAACACACGGGTTGTAACCTAGTCCATAATATACAATGTAATGTTGCAAAATTTATGTGTTTTATGAATAAATTCTAAAACAACTTACAAAACCATAAAAAAGATCATATGTTTAATGAAAAAAATAGAATTAACCTTCTTTTAATGAGCAATAAGTGGGCATAAAAAATAACCACTTAACGCATTAAACTCTGTTTTAATGAGGCATACACCACAAAATGACATATCTAACCTTTTTATTAAATTATATATCATAAATAAGTGATTTTTAATTGTGAATTTGCCATTTATAATGTAGACCATTGATTAAACACAATCAATGGTTCAGATTCATTTATCGCACTTCTCGCATGAACTATATATATACACACACACACATTCTAATAAAATATATAATTGTGACACATGTCAGTTTATGGTTAAACCTCACAAATTTTTTCCCTAAAAAACTAATATTTTAATTGACCCTAATATATATCTATATTCACTTTCCTTTTACATTTTATTTATATATTTTTATAAAAAAATATTAACATATTATTTTACTGTATATTCCAAAAATTAACAACAAATCATGTTTGTTAAAGATTGAAAAGAATATATAATTTCAAATGTTCACATATTTTACTATTTATATGTTGAAGATTATAATTTGTTTTTTACAGTAAAAATTGGTAAATAAAAAAATTGGTAAATAGATTGTTTGGTACAAGTTAAATGCATTGAATCAAAATTTGTTATGGCCAAAAATGAGAAACCTGGGTATTTTAAAAATTTGAGAATGCAAATATATTTATCGTCAAATTTGTTACGGGTTCAAAATGTTGACTTGAAAATGACAAACGGATAAAAGTTAGAATTTTAAACATTATTTGGGTTTCAAATTTATTTTCAAGGACATTTTTGGAAAAAAATCAAAAGGTTTGTGATTTGGTAAATTGACTATTTTTCTCTCGACTATTAAAACTTAAGAATATATAGTGAACACTTACGACATGCCACCCAGGCATATCAATGCTTATAACTTGTATCAAATTGAAATATTTGTGTCAGTATTAACTTTTCCTTCAATTGTGATCAGAATGTTATATGAGAATAATGTCATGCAAAACTATGCTCAAAAGAAGCAAAATATTCACAAAATTGAATGTGGTAACATGTTATTTTTATGTTGTCAAACTTTTCAAAACAAATTTCATGGTTTAGCTCAGAAAAAGAGTTTTTGAAGAACATCCGTCGTTATAATTTAATGTTCTTATTTCCTTCTATGGGTTGTAAATTGATAAATATATCAATAAAGGTAATGTTCCTTCAGTATTTACGCTGAGTGATCAGAACTACTATTGTATAAGAAATGTTCTTCCTAAATTCTTTCAATTATATATATATATATATATGTATGTATGATACTGACAATAAAAGTTTTAATAAAATAAGCTTTCTCCGGTACGTTTTTGCACGTGCATTTTTTTATTAAGTTCATTTAAAAAAAACATTTTGTGATATAAATAAAATCAATTTATGTAAATATATATATATATATACAAGTATAGATGTGTATTACACGGGTTTTAAAACTATTATATATATATATATATATATATATATGAGATGGTTCATACAAGAATAAAGTGGAAAAACATATGAAAGGTTCACAATGGTTTACAATCATAGTGGCAATTATGTAATAAATAAAAAAATTTATTAAATATTTTAATGAGAAAAGGTATGATGGTCATCATTTCTTTTTATATATTTTTTGTTTAATGATTTCTCCAATTGCTTTTACAAAACGTATTTTATATTTTAAAAACGTTAGGTTTATTTATAAAACATTTTTATAAACTGAACAATTTCATTATTTTACGGGTTCATTGTTAAAAACACGTGGACCTTTAATTGAACACGACCCGCCTTCTTTTCACCTGGAACCGTAATATCGTTCTTTCTATCCAAATTTTGTCGATCAAAACCTTATCGATTCTCCTTTACTGTACATTCTTCAACTAATCGAACGTTTTCTTCTATTGATGGTTGTTCGTATCGATTGTACTGTTTATGTTCTCATAATACTATTTACTTTAGTTGCTACCATATTTTTAGTGTATTATCTAATTTTGTATCGAAAGAAGTATTTAAAGATTTATGATTTATATTTAAGTTTGTAAATAGTAGTTATAATTTAACTTTGTACTTACTTAATGTATTATTCAACTTTATTTATCAAAAGTTATCACTTTCAAAATTTAAGTTGTCCAACCCGTGTAAAACACGGGTACATAACCTAGTCATAAAATATATTACATATTTAGGATTAATAGTAAGTCGATAGATTGTAAGATTGCGTTGGTACATTCTTCATCTTTTTTCATAATGATCGTTGACTTGTGTATGTGACAACCAAATTTTGTAGAGAAAAAATTAATTGTGTATGTTGTTTAAAGTATGTGTAGGTATATGTTAATATGGTTCTCCAAATACATATTGATTGAATAGGTTGTTACTTGTTAAAAGTTTAATTTGGTATATGTTGATATGATTCTCTAAATACATATAAACTGTGTAGGTTGCTAAAAACGTGTGTAGGTATATTTTGGTTGTGTAATGATATTGCTATTAAATATAGCTATTAAATAGCTATGTATAAATAATTTTATATACGTCTAGGTTGATATTTGTTAAAGGTGAGAAAAAAAAATAATGAATAAAAATAAATGAGTTTGAAAATATATATAATTCGGGTGTTTTATAATGAAATAGAACCTCTATGTTTTTAACCAAAAATAATCAATTATTTGGCTTTAACTGATTCTTGGGAAAAATGTTTGTTTAGAATTTCAATGTTGGTGGCAGAATCTGAACATATTTGAAAAGAGTGATATTTTATAAGAGAATAAAATGATAAAAATTAATGTGCAACTTTCCTGAACAATTGTTAGTTTTCACCAATGTTGTTCAGACCGGACCGGACCGGCCGGTCGAACCGGTTCGATCGGGATTCGGTCCACTGACCGGTCCGGTTCACACATGTCGCTCGGCTGTCAGATAACCGGCCGGTCCGAACCGGTTCGGACGGTTGGACCGGAAAACCGGACCGGTTGAACCGGTTTTATATGAAAAATAATATCTTTTTTTTTGAAAAATCGTTTTTTAAACTTGACCCGTCATTTTTTGACAAATTTGTTCGGCCGGTCCGACCGGTTGAACCGGTGAACCGGAGGCTGTCTGGTTCGATGTCCGGTCTGGTTATGAAAACATTCGTTTTCACAAATTTAGCAATCATATTATGTCTAATATGCTTTTCTAATAAAATAAATCAAAAAGAAAAAGATAAATTGTGATTTGATAGATTTATTTTTATCACGTATCGTTTTAAAAACACTTCTCGTATAAACTTAACCATATATATATATATAGGGTAGGGTTAATGTAAAAAATAATATTTTTGTGAGAAGAATAAGAATAGATCTAAGCCCTTGGATCTATGATCTAGTGGTTGAGATTGGTATTTTCTAAATAATTATATTGTTTCATATTTACATTGTATAGTGTCATATTTAGGTGGTTTTTTTTTATTTTAAAGCTCTTCTCACACTTCTCACAAAACACTTGTTTTTTATTTGAACTCTTATATATATATATATACTAGCTTTTATCTCCCGTGTTACGGGGGTTATTTTTCTTTATTCATTAACATTTATATAATTTTTTGGATTTTATTTATATATTGTACATAATTTAATAATATACTTCGTATTTTTATTTATTGTAAGAAAGTTAATAATATACTTAGAGTTTGATGATAAAAGGGTTTTACAAATAAATAAGATGTTATAACAAAGTTTAAAAGTTACCTGGGTTTGGTGAGACCCAAGACCTGTTTATTTTTTCTACTATAAATTTGTTTATTAATTATAAATAATATCTTTTTAAAAAATTATATATTAATTTTTTGGTAGATACCTATTTTATAGGATTTTCACATTAAATACTTGGGAAGATTAATTTTTAATTTAATGAGATGTTATAACCCGTTTAAGGAAAATCTGGGTTTGGTAAGATCCATACCCATGATTTCGGGTCAAATACATGAGAAGCCTCCATTTACAAATAATGCAATCTGATGGCTTCAGAGAATGTAGGGAGCAACCAGAGAGCTTTTAAAGGTTTTGTTTACACACACACACATATATATATATATGTGTGTGTGTGTGTGTGTGTGTGTGTGTGTGATGAGTATCGTTACAGAACTGTTAAATTATTTAAGAACTTAAGGTAACCCTTTAAAACTAACGTTTTTTATAAAAAAAAATTTGTATGTTAATGTTATTTAAGTGTAGCTTTATCATTTTTTATATCTATATTTACGATTATAATTTTAAAAATTAATTTTTATACATATGTATGTTTTGTTTTACACTTATGTAAATTTGTTATTACATAAATTTTACACAGATGTAACCTTGTGATTAATATATATAATTAAAATGTTTTATATAAAATATGATAAAACTACTCTTAAATAATGTTAATATATAAAATAAAAAATAAAAGAAAATTTTAATTGTTTAGAGTTCGTAAGAGTTATTAATTTTTTTAGAGTTCTTAAATGAAAATAACCTTATATATACACATCTACATATATATATATATAGAAAAGGGTTCAAATAAAAACAATTGTTTTGTGAGAAGTCTGAGAAGGCTTTAAAATAAAGTAAACCGTCTAAATATGACACTATAACATGTAAATATGAAACTATACAACTTTTAGAAACTATCAATCTCAACCACTAGATCCTAGATCCAATGGTGTACATATATTCTTATGCTTCTCACAAAACTATAGTTTTTTACATTAACCTTACCCTATATATATATATATATATATATATATATATATATATATATAGGAGAGGGATATTTTGAGAACTTGATGAGTTGTAAAAATTTTGAGAACTCAATTATAGACCACACATTTAATTAAATGAGTTAGAATATGTGGATGAGATTAAATTTGATTAAAAAATGAATCAGGAGAGAGAATAAAGATTGTTGTTTATTACACAAGTTTGCACTTTAGTTACACATGTGTAAAAATCGATTCGGTGTGTAAAAAATTACGGTAATTTTTTGTACATTACTTACACTTACTAATACACATGAGTAAAAAAATTCAAAAAAAAAAGTTGTTACGTTGAGTTCTTTCGAGTTCTTAAAACTCAAAGAGGTTCTCAAAAGAAATCAATCATACACACACACACACTAGTTTTTATCCCCCGTATTACGGGTGTTGTTTTACATTATTTGTTACTAATATTTATATATTTTTTAAATTTTAGTTTATTTATTGTACAAAATTTAATAATATACTTAGTATTTGATGATGAAAGAGCTTCACAAATAAATGAGATTTTATAACCCGATTTAAAAGATATTTGGGTTTGGTGAGACCCATGAGCCGCTTATTTTTTTTATCAATAAATATGTTTTTTAATTATAAATAATATATATATATATATATATATATATATATTTAAAGAAATTGGATATTAATTTTTAGTATATCACTATTTTATAGGATTTTCACATCAAATATTTGGTGAAACTAATTTTTAATTTAATGAGATGTTATAACCCGTTTCAAGAATATCTAGGTTTGGTGAGACTCAAACCCTTGAATTTGGGTCAAAGGCATGAGAAGTCACCATTTACAAATAATGCAATTTTTTGGCTTGAGAGAATGTAAGGAGCAACAAGTGAGCTTTTAATGGTTTCGTGTGTGTGTGTGTGTGTGTGTGTGTGTGTGTGTGTGTGTGTGTGTGTGTGTGTGTGTGTGTGTGTGTGTGTGTGTGTGTGTGTGTGTGTGTGTGTGTGTGTGTGTGTGTGTGTGTGTGTGTGTGTGTGTGTGTGTGTTGAGATACTGTACAATAATGCATTAACGTACGATAGGTACGCGAGACGTTTAAAGGCAAAAATACTAAAACGCTCAGCCGGAAACTTAAAACGCTCAACCAAACCTAAAACGCTCAAAAAACAGGTTTCGTGAAAAAATGTAAAAAATTGATCGATTAACTATCCAAATCTGTTTTTGTCGGTGAATCGATGATTAATTGGGTATTTATTGATGATTACGAGATGCTAGGATGTGATTTTATGGATCGATTTCTGAAAAAAGGGATTCTCGTACCTATTGTACGTTAAGGTATTATTGTATTGGATCTTTTCTCTCTCTCTCTATATATATATATATATATATATATATATATTACTATTTTTGTCCCTGGGGTTGTTTTACATTATTTGTTTCTAATATTTATACATTTTTTTGGATTTTAATTTTATTTATTGTAAGAAAGTTAATAATATAGTTAATGTTTGATGATAAAAGGGTTTCGCAAATAAATGAGATGTTATAACCCATTTTAAAATTTATATGGTTTGATGAGACCCAAGACCCGCTTATTTTTTTTACTATAAAATTGTTTCTTAATTACAAATACTATCTTTTAAAAATAATTAATATGTTAGTTTAGTATATTCCTATTTTACAGGATTTTCACATCAAATAATTGGTGAGATTAATTTTTAATTTAATGAGATGTTATAACTCGTTTAAGGGCTATCTGGGTTTTGTAACACTCATAACCGTGAATTCGGGTCAAATGCATGATAAACCTCCATTTACAAATAAAGAAATCTGGCGACATGAAAAGAAATAGGGAGCAACCTGCAGAGAGCTTTTAAAGGGTTCGTTTATATTATATATATATATAAAGAGATTTCAAAGAATTGTAAGAAAAACATAAAATTTAGGAAACTATGTGGGTGTAAAACTATGTAGCCATGAAATAGTTAAAAAAAACTTTTTGGTATTTTGTAAACTACCAATCTCAATCAGTGGATCACATATCTAAGGCCTAAACCTGTATTTACTCTTCTTAGAAAAGTAAGTATGTTTTACTTTAACTTACCACTATAAATGATATGGTTCAAATAAAAAGCTATTGTATTGTGAGAATGTAAAAAAAACTTTAAATAAATGACACCACTAAAATAGGCATACTATACCATACAAAATAAGACACTATAGAGTTTTTAGGAACTATTAATTTCAACCAATAGATTATAGATCTAAATGCCTAAATTTATTTTTATGTTTCTTACAAAACTAAATTTTACAAGTATGTATGTGTGTATGTATGTATGTATGTGTGTGCACGTATATCGCCGCATACCCTTTCATAGTTAACCACATATATACAATGAAATTTTAGTAAGGGTATAGGAGTTATACCTACGTTACCTTAAGATCAAAGCTCGGCAACTTTTACTCAAAAGTTCCTTATGATAAGAGAAACTACTAAATATATCGTAGCTATAATAGTTTGTGTCATTCTTTCCTTGCTGGTAATGCATGGTGTAGTTGATCGTCTCCACCTTTCCAACCTTTCCCTATGTAAAAAAGAAATTGGGAATAGGATAAAGTGATAGTTCAGGTTCATTTATTTATAAAAGAAAAAAAAATGACCACGTACTTGACGAATGTTGAGTGCTTGTCGACTTCCGTGTTCGCCCATTTATTTAAGATGATAACGTTAACCTAAACAGATCAATCACAATTAATGATAAGATGACAATGGCAAAAATCTAATGCAATCAATCAATCAATCATACCCAGTAAAATCCCACCGACAGCAGAGCTATAGGTAGGGTCTGGGGAGGGTGGGATGTAGGCACACCGTACCTCTATCCAAAGGAATAAAGAGGTGGCTTCCAGAGAGACCCTCGGCTCTAAGAACATGTGTATGAAGCAAAAAAAAGGAAATCAAAGTTTAACAGTTATATAAAAACTACTACTAATTATAATAATATTAATAAAAAGGTCACAGTTTAACCGCAATATAAAAGCTAATACTAATAATAATAAATATGTAAGGGAAATACCATTATGGTATGTGACCTAAATAAGTTAAGTCTAAGCCCTAAGGTATTCAATTCTCTCTAAAAATCCTTAACTTTAATTCTACTTCTCCACGAATTCCTATCCTCAACCATGTCCTCGGAGAGGTTTAGGTCTAGTGCGAGAAGCAAAAAACCGTGAGGGAACTGAATCACTTAACTTAGAAAGCCAGGAGAAATTACGATAGTAAAGGTGTTTTGGTGAATACAAATAGATTATGTTTTAGTTTTATTTTGAGTTGTTTGGTTTGAAGGCTCCAGCCTTCCTTGGGGCTAAGCCGATTAGGAGGATAAGGCATAGTTGGTTAACTTATTGTTAGTTATCAAGGGTTATAATCCTAATTAGGTTTACATATAAATTGATCTCATTCCATACTTGTAACACTTATTCACTTAATAGAATAAAACCCAAGTTACCGGTTGTGGATGTAGTCCAGTCTTGACGAATCAAGTTTACTGCTTTTGATTATTGTCTCAGTATTTGTAGTGTGTGATTTATTCCAAACAACTAGTTTAGAGCTTTGGCACTTGATTGTTTGAATTAGGGATGAGCAAAATCGGTACCGGTACCGTACCGGTACCGATACCGAAATCAGTACCGATTTGGTACCGTCGGTACCGAATCGGTACCAAAGTTTTAAGTTTCGGGATCGGTACGGCACGGTACCGGTATTTCCCGATTTTTTACCCTCGGTACCGGTACTATCCCGGTACCGAACCGAATATTTCGGTAACGGTACCGGTACCAAGAATTTTCAATTTTCGGGATCGGGAAAATCGGGATCGGTACCGGTACCTTTCCATGCTCATCCCTAGTTTGAATCACACGTTAACCGCTGTCAACTTTCAGATTTATTTGTTGGTATTCGTTTAAACGAACCTATTTTTAATCGGATCTTTGTATTTAATAATAACAATGATTTAATATTTTGTTTGGTCATTGATCATGTATTTTATTTTGTTCGTCTATATATTTAGCTAACTATAATTTCCAAAAACCACCCCTATCTAAGTTCGTTCCTAACGAGACTAAGTGAACAAACGTGAGGGTTGAAAAATGATTTTTTTTCTCCTTCCTCTCCCCCCCCCCCCCCGCATCGGATCCAAACACCCCGTCACTTTGAATCGTTGGATCCCCAATTTAAGCTGGATATCACGGAAATTTTCACTTACACGTCTAAAGCCCAATCACACGTTCAATTACAATCAAATCGTATAATTAACCAACTAATTGATTATATACATACCTTATCGAACCCGCTGCCTAATGGTCCTGTATACACTATAATTACCCTAACAAAATTCAGTTAACTCGTCCTTCACATTCTTTATTACATTTCGAATCAAAGCCCTAAGTTAATTGCAACCAAGAAGCAGTTCTGGATCCCGTTTGAAATCGTTCTTGGCAGAAAACCCTAATGACTGTATCTCTTTCAATATGTAACCAATTCATGTAATTGAATAGGGCTTGTAGGTGTTTTTTCATCTTCTCCAAAACACCTCTATCAGTTAGTTTTAGTTGACAGAGGGTGTAAAAATCTTTTTAAAAGGCACACTTTTTGAAAATCTTTTACCAAAAGGCTACACTTTTTAAAAATCTTTTTCCCTCTCCAATGAAGTTTATTTTTTCATACCCTACTTCAGTGTATGTCTTGTAAAATCACTGGTTGGGAATGAATTACCATTAAACGTTCAATACTTGGCATATTCTATTTTAACTGATGAAAATTACTGTTTTTCACAATTACTTTTCAGTGATTTAATTTCAAATGTGAAAGCAATGACTGCTACAAAAGGAAAACCATTTTTAATGTTTTCAAGGTTTATAATGACATATCATATGAAGATATTGTCTAAATCTGATTTATTCAAGGAACATATGTTCAAAGTAAAAGTCTCAACAATGAATCTTTGCGGGAATAAAGGATTCTAAATATTCAACCATGGTTGAAGAGGAGGAACCTTCCCAAACTTCTAATGCTTCTACAACATTAGTTACAGAAAAGCCCACTACTCAAGGTGATCAGAGTACTCATCCTGTACTTTGAAACCCATACCTACCACCGAAAAGAAATCCTCCAAAATCCCACAAAGAAACCCAAAAAGGTGGTTTTGGATGTTGAGGTGCCAAAATTACCTATGGCACAACAAAGGCCACAAAGACAGTCGATTGTTGTTTCTTCCTCACAACATGTCACACCTCCACCTAAGAAAACTCATCAGTATTCCTCACAAAAGGAAGGAAACCGTTGTATGCACAGGGGACCCACATCAAAGGATTGAATGGCTAATTAGCACTCCAACTCCAAGCCCCTCCCCCAGGGCTACTTCTTTTTCACCCTTTTTTGATCACCAGGTCATTACAACTGAAGATGTTGCTCTTGAAACTGCGAAAACATCGCACTTCACTAAAAGCGGTCCTTTCTTCATAAAATCACCAAAAAGGTTTACCACAACCCAACCTGCTAATGTTTAGATAAGCATTACTAGCCAAGAGTAAGAAGAGGGTATATGGGATTAGGAGCAACTACTACAACTTTTAAAACAACTATCTCACAGTTGGCAGTAGTTTAGGAACTAAGAATCCTATCCCGACAACAACTGTTGATATCCTAATATCATCCCTAGTTGGAAGTCCTTAGTACCAAGAAAAAGGGGCATCTGAACAATCTTATGATGTGAATCCTAATGTTGTTTAAGATAAAACTGCTGATGTAGGTAAATCGACTGATAGTAGGACAACATATGAGAAGACTATTAAGTTAGTTAATGCTAAAATCATTAAGAATTGACAGATCAGGTTTAAAAGTTGAGCTCTGAGGTCTTAGGACTCAAGAAGCTCATCACCAATACTCAATCTTAAGTCCAACAACCCCATGATAACACCCAAATATTGGCCTCCATGTGGAGAGAATTCCAAACTTGAATTCAACAATTAGTCACTCAAAAGCCACAAACCATTCAAACGTCCAACACTCTAGAGGGTATAATAACCTCTAACCCAGAGCTTGATAAGCTAAAATCCTTTATCTCCTCACAATTCCAGATATCCAAACAAAAGTCAACAGTGATACCACCATGCTTAGAAACACACTAAACACGTTTGCCAATGAATTAAGAAAGCAGATGCTGGATCAAAGAAATCAATTAGCAGCACTTTCAGGTAGGGGTGTTCAAAACCAGGTATCCGAAATTTCAGATATCTGAACTTCGGATACCCGGACCTTTCGGATATCCGAAATTTCAGATTTTCGATTGGATAGTGATTCGAATATCCGAAAAAAATCTGGAAAACACACACACACACACAATTTGTTTTAATCCAGCAACCAAGAATTCCATTCCAAATATCTAAACAAGAATATAACATCTAGGTTTTCCAATCCAAGCACATAACATCAACATCAGGCTCAATAAACAATGAAAATTTGAACAATCCACTGGAGCCATGGTGGACTGGTGGTGAATCCGTGGTGGATTTGGTGTATATGGAACCATCAAAGCGTCGAACGGAGTTGGTGACCGGTAACTGAAGAATGCCGGAGGACGGAGATGGCGACCGGAGCCGTGGAGGTAGTTGAGATCTGCAGATTGAAGTGAAAGAGTGAGTAAATATGGATGGAGATGAGAGAAGGTTGGAAGGGAACGACTGTGAGTGTGAAATAATGAAATGGGTGTTTTGAGGTTAGGGTTACCTAATTATATAATAATAATAATAATAATAATAATAATAAAAGAAAATAAAAATTATATTTCAGATAGTTCGGATATTCGAACAATCCGAAAAATCCCAAAAATGCTATCCGAATCTGAATCCGAATTTTCGGATATCCGAAGTTTGGATATCCGAAATTTCGGATAGTTCGGATTCAGATTTAGATATTTTTGAACACCCCTACTTTCAGGGATTTCTCCTCCTGCTCGATGGTTTCCAGAGCAAGCTGATGTTGTTGTTGATGCTAAAAAGCAGAAGAACATCCTTGATGCCTCAAGGAAAGCAGCTGAAAATAGATATGATGATACAACATACAAAGCTAAAGAAGAAGTTTCTAGATTTAAGGATATTCTTCCTAGAAGGCTAAGGTGAAGTCCTTAGTTAGAGATTTAAGGGAAAAGCCTAATGAAATAGACTAATCAAAGACAAAGAGGCTGAAAACAATGTGTCAAAAAGGAAGAAAGGGTGGAAAGACAAAACAAAGACCATTATTTTCCCAAACTACTGATGAATAAGAAAAAATACCAACATTTCAACAAACTACTAATGATAAAATAGTTGTTACTCCAACAACCGATTCAAGAACAGTAGTTTCACAAACTGCTGTTGATGTCGCTTTACTTCAAACTACTGGGGCCTCTCAAGAACCAAAATTAGTTTCAGAGACTGTTGATACACCCAAGGTAACACAAGAACTAGCTACTATTCCATAGGTAATTGAAAACTTGAAGTCAATGCCAAGACAACAAAAGGCTTCTGGAAGTAGTTTGAAGAGAAGAAAGCTAATCATATCAGGGGAAGATGAGTCACTACCATCACCTAATACGAAGACGTTCAAGCCTAAGAATATTGAAGAATTAATCACTCATCAAGAGGAAAAGGCAACAAAGGCTTTGGGAGAAGCAGCACATATCATGTTTGATGAAGAAGCTGCAAGATTGTATCAGAAGGAGGTTTTGAAAACAAAAGATCATGAACAAGAGGCCTATGAGCTAAGCTTGGCAGTATCAGAATGACCAATAACTGATAAGCAGTTATTGATGTAAGCCAATAAGACATCTCTTTTATGGCTAAAAGAGCATGCCGAGTACAAGGTATCTCTCTACAAATTCAAAGGATGGAGTTACGAAGACTTTCAAGCTAAATGCAGTAGAGTGGAGAAGCTTAATGAGAAACACCCTAATCATGTTCACCCTTAACCTAATTGGGATGTAGTGAAATCTAGGATTTCTGAAGAGAAGGAAAAAAAAATCTTGAAAATGAATATGGATTTAGCTTAAGCTAATTTTCACTCAATGAGAGAGACTGCTAGCTGGGAGCTTATTGGGATCTTGTGAAATAAAGAAAGAAGAAACCTAGTGAGTTCCATGAACCAAAAGCTTTATCTACAATCAAGCTCCCTAAAAAGAAAATATCTACTCAGACTACTTCCTTAATCCCAAGTTGTACACAAGAAGGGATTAGAGCAAGAAACCTGGCTTTATATTCTAAGAGAAGACAACTTATAGAAAAAGAAGAACTTCGAGCCATCAAGAAAATTCACAAAGACGCCAGTAAGGGATTTGATTATGATATAAATTTGTTATCTTTTTCATCTTCTTTGTCAACATTGGCTATTGCTTCAACTGCATATCAAAGCAATTCAGTTTCCAAAGTTATTAAATGGATCAAACTTAAAAATAGCTCATTTGTAACTATGGAGTTAGATTCTGGTACTTCTCAAATGATAGATATTCAAGATATGCCTATCCTGGATGAAAGTTTTTTAAGGAGCTTATTAGACCTTCATTGCAGATGCAAAAGGATGACATTTTGGGTATTGAGTTTATAAAATTCAGCAAAGACTCAGCCCAAATAAGACTTTCAAGATAATATAATGAAATAAAAAGAATAATGGTTTTGGCATCATCAGTTAGGGGGAGGTTGTTGAACCTTGCAAATAAATTATGGCCTAAAACCAAACAAGTTATGATACAAACATCAGTTTTTCTCCATTATGAAGTTTTGGCAAACTTTTGCTCTAAACATTTGACCTTACAACCCGCTGATATGAAATAACTAAACATAGAACAGCTCAAACTATTGAAGATCCAAACAACTAAAGTCTAACAACTGATGGGACAAACATAAATTGTTTCATCATAGATCAGTAGTTAGCATAAGATTCTCTTTAGTCAGTTGTTTGTAATTAGTTCACCAGTATTTTGTAACCATTTTGTTAGATGTCGCTTTCACCTTTTGCTCATTAGTAGTTTCTCACATGTATATAATAAAGAAGAGAGTATTTTCTTCATTAACACTTTTTCACATCACAATACTCACCTAATCACTGTACTCTTGTACTAGAAAATCAGTGTGAATGATGAGCTAGGGATAAAGGGGAGTAATAGATTGTAACCTTTCGATTATACTTCATGCATAATAGTTCTTCCATATGAAACCTTTTATTTAGCATTAATGAATTACGTTGCATAATTTGTTTACATCATATACTAATTGAATTGTGGTTCAAATATGATTTCAATTAAAGTGATACTAATTCATACAAAGAATTAGATCAACTGTTTATTGTTTCACTTGTTGTGAATTGTGTTTATTACCTTAGAAAGAGATCTAGAATCCTAACAATTTCAATGAAGAAAAACACAAATCCGGGATTTGTTGATATCCAATGATTTGGATTTGAATCTAATAAGAGTAAAACCATAAAAAGATGAAAGATTAGAAATCGACAATGTTAGACAAAAAAGTTGTTGTATTCATCTGGTTCACAATGTTGGCTTCAACATTATGCCGAGTTAATCGCTGGTGGATTGATGAAAATCTGTCACCAGTATGTACAAGAATCCATAAGCACTTATCCCCTCTCAATTCATCTCCCCTGTTTCTTACCTATATGTAGCAATAAAAATGAGAGGGGTAGCAACAGATGCTGGTCAAAGTCTAGAAAGAGGGGTTAATCCAAACAAAGAAAAGATATTACATGTTGGAACTGCAAGCAAATCGACCGTTTCAGAAGGTTATGCCCTAACAATTAGCTGAAAAGGTGAAAAGAGAAGTACAAGTAGGTATCGTAACTACTTAAGGTGATTATTAGATGCGCTAAAATGGATTATGGCACATTGTTTCCCTTTACATATAGCATGATAACGATGAAGTATCTATGAACAGGTACATTTGGTAATTAAATTCGTTTAGATAATGATCATACTATTTATATTATAGGTATCGAAAATATAGTTTTAAAGACATCGTTAGCTATTACTTGAAGGATGTTCGAATCACTCCTAGAAAGAGAAAAATTCTTATTTCTATTAGACCTCTAGGTGGCCAGGTATATCTTGTGATGTTTGGTGGAAGAAAATGCAGGATTGTCAAGGGAAGTCTCATGATATCCAAAGGGAAGGCGGGTTACACTATAAATCGGAGAAGTACCGGTTGTGGAGCTAATTGTAGTAACTTGCAAGTCAAGTGAGTCCCGATTGTGGCACCAATAAATCAGTTAAATGGGTGTAAAGGGATTGCATGTAAAGGTTTAAACGTGAAACTTCCCACATTTAAAGAAAGTTCAACTAGAAAGAAAAAAAGAGTGTTCTACTAACTGTGCTTGGTAAGCAAAAACGGTTACTTTTCTGAAAATAGGAAAGCCGCCAAAGTCATGAAGTTAGCGCTGATCAACGTGGATGTTTATGGATCGACAACAGTCTCCTTTCTTGGGGTCTCCAACTATTGTGTCACATTCATAGATGTTTTAACTCGAAATATACAACTTTGTTTCATGAAAAGTAAATTTGACGTTTATGATACTTTTAAGAAATGGATATCTTATGTTGAATTGGAAACTGGTTTGAAGCAAAAACACATCAAGTTGGATAATGAAGGGTAGTACACTAGTACCTCAACACTGGTTCTTCTAATATTGTGCTGAACAGGCAATAGTAACTTTAAAGGCAGCTCCTAGAACACTACAACAAAACATAGTAGCGGAAGAATGAGTTGAACCTTGAATGAGAGAGCCAGAAATATGACCTTGAATGAAGGGCACCTGAAGACTTGCTAGGATGATGCAGATAACATTGTTGCTTACCGGATTAACCCGAGTTCCTTGGTTCCTTTAGGTTTCAAGCTTCGAGAAAAAAATATAGCAAGGTTGTGAGGTTAGTAGGAAATGTTTAAAGAATCTGGTTGTGGTCCTTACTTTTGGGTGAAGGAATTTAAAAGAAATAAGTCTGATTCAAAGTCCAAGAAATGTACTTTCACTGGATACGAGACAAGTACCATGGGCTACAATCTAAGACATAAAGTTACTCGGTGCTAAAGATGTTGTCTTTAATGAATCTGAGTTATACAACGACAACGCTTCCACAAAACTAGAGATTCAAAAATAGACTATAAAATTTGAATCCGAAACCAAAATCTCTAGAACCGAAAAGGTTCCCGAACCCGAAAATGAAGAAGATATAGTTCTAAAGTTCACATGATGAAAAGGGTGAAAATAAAGAATCGGTGGATATCCATGATAGTGGGATTTTTGTTCCTGATGTTGAACCACCCATACATGCTCTTTGAAGATCCACTATAGTTACCAAAACTCCTAAAAGCTATTCTCTTTCTATCAATTATCTGTAATTGATGAGAATGGTGATCCTCTAGATTAAAGTTTAGACACGGAAGCTAAAGATTTGTTGTAGTGGGAGTGTGCAATGAAAGAGGAGATTAGTTCTTTTATTAAAAATAAGATGTGGTTCTTCTTTATGCTTCCGCCAATTAAAAGAGCTCTACAGAACAGATGTGTCTTCTGGGTCAAAGATGAATGTTATGGGTTTAAATGGTATAAAGTTTGTTTATTTAATGATTATGTGGTATCAGTAGAAAGAGGGGATCGATTATGATGAAAATTTATCCCCTTTCGTGAACACAACCACCATCTCACTGTTATAAACTATTGTAGCAGCAAAGTGTTTACATCTAGAGTATTTAAATATTCAAACAACATTCTTACATGATGGCTTAGATGAAGAGAAGATGGTTTGCAGATTGATGACTAGCTTTTATGGTCTCAACAAGCACCCAGATAGTGGTGCATTAAGTTTGATTTCATTAGCAGAACAGGGTATAAGAAGTGTGAGTCAAATCATTATTGTTTATGATGAAATTCATTTTCTCTTATGTTATTCTACTATTCTATGTAGATAATATGTTAATAGCAGGTTCTATTATAAATGAGCTTATCAAATAAAAAAAGATCATGTCAAACGAATTTGAGATAAATACTGTAACAGGAGAACTACATCGAGAAAGTGTTAGATATATTTAGCATGAATGGTGAGAAGACTAAGCCTAGAAACACACATTTGGGAAGCGATTTTAGCTTTTCCAAAGATCAGTCTCCAAGGATTGAAGAAGAAAAGGTAGAGGTGGAGAAAGTCCACTTTATATTGAATATTGGTGTGCTCATGTATGCCATGATATGCATCAGACTAGACATAGGGCGTGCCGTCGGGATAGTTATCCGTTTTCTCTTCAATGCGAGCATAGAACTAGGATGAAGTTAAATGGTTGCTCAGATGTTTGAAAGCTAGATGGGGTTGTGTTGTATATGAAAGACTCAGTTCTCAGGGGGTTATACTGATGCTGAAGTAGTTGGCTAAAAGACACCTATAAATTACTATCAGGGATGTCTTACAGTGGGAGGAATAGCCATTAGTTTGATATCATAAGTCCACATAAGTGTTACTTTATCAACAACTGAAGCCAAGTAAATGAATGCAACTAAAGGGCTCACATGGTTGATGACTTTCCTTAGGGAGTTAGATAAGATACTAGTTGACTACCCATTATTCAGTGACAATGAGATTGCAGTAAAAGGATTGATCTATGATGACACCATTGGCTGGTATGCTCACCAAGTCAATAATGTTGAATAAGCTAAAGCTTTTTGTAGCTTTAGCTCTCCAGAATTAAGTTAAGAAGGCTGGTGGAGTTGGCTCTTAGATATTAAGATGATGATTACATAAGTACACGTGGCGTGTAGTTAAATGTGTTTAGAATCCTTAAAGTGAGAGATTTATGGGTTTATAAGCTTCGGTCCACTTTACGACCAAGTCTCTTAGGAAGAGAAAGCATAGTAGGGTTTGGCCAGCTTTAGTGACTTTTAGGCCTAGTTTGGTAAATATTGTTTAACTTGTTAAGGGTTAATCCTAATTTGGTTTTTCCAACATATTAATCTCATTTTGTAATTGTAATTGTAATCTTTATCTCTTAATAGAATACAAAACCTAGTTATTGTTGTTGTATATGTAGGCCAGGCGGGAAAAAACCACGTTAAATCTTGTTGAGTCTGAAATATGATGGAAATGTTATCAACCTCATCAGAATTGGCTAAGTATGGATTCCGAGTAAGCCAGTGCACTCTGAGCAAGATATTTACTTTCTCAAGCAAGATATTCTACACCGAGCAGAATAGTCTTCTGAAATCTTCTAAGTGTTTAGTAGACCATACTACACTTCGTCAAGAAAGGAATGTCTTAAGCAAACAAGGTTTGTTTCCAAGCAAACTTGTTGAAGATGCAATACATAAACTAAGTTCCCTGGCAACTTAGAGGGTAAAGCTAAAGCTTTTTTAATAAATAAGGTCACAAGAATGATGTTAGAGAGTTTATGGAATTCATCTAAGTGTTACTCCTAGAAAGGTTTAGTCTCGAGCAAACCAACAGTACATGAGCATCCTTGGTTACTTCAAATAAATACTAAGTTAAGACTAAAGTGATCCGGGCAAGAACTTTCTTGCTCGTGGTAGATTATCCGTGCAAAGTTTGATATGCATGAGAAGATGAAGCTTGCATGAGAGGATTATTTTCTTGTTGCAAATATTCTAAGTATTTTCTTGCTCGAAGTAAATTCCCAAGCATATTCGAAGATTACAAGGTCAAAGGAGTCGTGCTCGTCAATAGAATAGCTTGCTCGGAGACCTTTTACACTTGTATATTTTAATGTTTTGTTAATGATTAGGGTTTCCAGAAGAAATGTCGGGTCCTCTATATATAGAATGATTGATAGCATTGATGGGACACCTATGCACACCTTAGACACCTGAGCACACCTGAGCATACTGATTACCTAAGATATTGTGCCGACATTCCTTCAAAACCCTACCATTCCATTTGTACCTCATTTAATTACACTTAATGAAATGGAAATCTTTTTACTTATATTGATTTGTGTTATTTATAGATTTAGTAGCTTACTGATTATACTTGATTTCGCCAACTATAGTTAGTGTTCTTTATAATTGTCGATCTCATGTGTTGCTACGTAGTCGTTTGAATCATGAGTCCATGGTCCTGGCGAATCTTGGGTCTTTATTTCTCATTTTTAGCTAATAGTCCAACAATGGATATGAGTAAATGGTCAGATTACTAATACTAGAAAGTGGTTGCTATTGCGCAAGATGCAGAATGTTTTCTCCTACGCGATATGCAGAATGTTTGCTCCTACGCGAGATGTAAAATGTTTGCTCCTATGTGAGATGTAGAATGATGATGACAACAGTCATCGATTGAGGGGTCGGAATGGTCTTACGAGATGAGTACAATGTTTATGATATGTATGTTGAATGTGTAATGTTTTATTAAGATGTATATGTTAGAAATTAATGATTATTCTTTATAACGATAAAGTATTATTGATGATAACCTAATGATTACATAAACTAGAACTCACTCAGTGTAGCTAACTTTTAGTATGCACGCAGGTTAACAATGATAAACGTGGTGAGAGCTTGAAAACATCGGCAACTATCTATATCAAGATTTAGCATCCTGGCATTATGTTACATTTATGTTGAATGAAAGTTTATAATTGGTTGTGTTGATACTCTGAATGTTTATTCTGTTTCAATGAATGAAATCTCTATTTAAGTGTTCATGAACTAACATGAGATATTTTTAGCTTTTAAAGAATGCCTTACCTCAAATATCACCAATGCATTTTGGGTTTAATTGTTGTGTGTTAAACATGCTATGGTAGGGGACTAGGGGTCATACAAGAATGGGTGACTGTAGAAGATTAAAGAAAGAATAATTGTTTTGTTATTTATCTTGAAGCTTTACAAAGCATATATATACTAGTACATGAGGAGATGAAAGACTAGATTATAAATTATATTTAGGACTACAATTAAGAGCTTATAATAACAAAAAATAAAGTGGTGAGGTAAAGAGCCAACGATGATAAATGCAAGCCTTAACATGCCCCCGCAAGCTGAAAGGTCGGAGAAACATAAAGCTTGGAACGAAAGACCTCAAATTGGGGGACAGGCAGCCCCTTTGTGAGAACAGCAACCAGTTGTCTTGAAGTGTGAACATAACGCACTTGGAAGGTTTGTGAAAGGATCATGTCACGAATAAAATTTAAAACTACCTCAGTATGTTTCGTTCTTTGATGAAGTATGGGATTAGTGGCTAGGTATGTAGCACCAAGATTATCACACCATATGACAGGAGAAGACCCATATGAGATACATAACTCTGATAGTAATGATTGTATCCAACAAACCTCTGCTGCAGTATGTGAAAGGGCATGGTACTCGGCTTCTATGCTGGATCAGGACACTGTGTTTTAGAACTCCAACTTATGAGATTGTTTTCGAGAAAAACACAATAGTCGGTCGTGGATCGTCGGTCATCAGGGCAACCAGCCCAATCTGCATCGGTATAGGCATCAACTGAGAGGTTTGAGGACCATGTAATGGTAAGACCGTGAGTGATAGTTCCATTCAGTTATCGAAGAATACGTTTGACAACAATCCAATGACGATCAGTAGGTTGTTGGAGAAATTGAGAGACTTTGCTGACAGAGTAAGCAATTTTAGGGCGAGTCATAACAAGATACTGGAGCGCTCCTACAGTACTACGGTATAACCACGGATCAACCAAAGGAACACCTGTGTTACGAGAGAGTTGATGATCGGTAAGTACTGGTGTGGGTAATTGTTTGCACTGACTTAGACTAGTCCGTTTGAGAAGGTTCTGAAGATACCAGTTTTGGGATAGGTGAAGAGTATTTTCGGTAAAGGTGGCTTGAATACCTAGGAAATTGGTTAACTTCCCTATATCTTTTAGTGCAAAGCGGGAGTGTAGACGGCTGATTAGAGTATTATAAAAACATTTTGATTCCCAGTTATGATTATATCATCAACATACACTAGAACATAGCAGACAATAGAGTTGAGGTTGTAAACAAATAAGGAGGAGTCAGACAAGCATTGTTTGAAGCCAAATTCCCGAAGAGCTGATGATGGTTTGGAAAACCATACCCGTTGTGCCTGTTTGAGATAATAAATGGCCTTTTTGATAAGACACGCGTGATGAGGACGGATGGGATCAGTGAACCTAGGGGGTTGAGACATGTAGATGGTCTCATACAAATCCCCATGAAGGAAGGCATTGTTAACATCGACTTGCCAAATATCCCATCCAAGAGAGAACGCAAAAGACAAATTCATTCTAATGGTAGTAGGTTTTACCACAGGACTAAATGTTTCATTATAATCGACTCTTTCGGTTTGATGAATACCTTTAGCGACTAAGTGTGCCTTATAGCGATTAATAGAATCATCAGAGTTATATTTAAGACGGTAAACCAATTTACAACCAACAACATTATTTCCAGGGGGAGCGGGAACTAAATCCCATGTGTGACTGTAATTTAAAGCTTGAATTTCTGAATTCATGGCATCGCGCCAAGCTTGGTGTTTACTTGCTTGAATAAAGGTGGATGGTTCACTGATTGTAAATGAGGAGGCATGAAAAAGCACATTATCAAGGAAGGTTCTGGTCCGGGGACTGTTATCCCAAGTACGCGTGACCATAGGATGTTTATTTGTTGAAGGTGGTGGTGGGGATGGTGATGGTGGTGACTGTGGTGGGGAGGAGGGTAATGTGATAGTTGATGGTGTAGAAGATTTAGAAGACAGTGGTTGTGACGAGGTGGACATGGAAGGATAAAAGTCCGGAAGTGTTGAGAGGTGAGATATAGTGGCGGTGGCATAAGAGGGGGTTGCATGCGGGGTGGGTATAGTGAAGGTTGTTTCATGAAAAACAACATGTCGGGAAGTATATGTGCGACCAGATGTGGGATCATGACATAAATAACCAAGATGGTCAGAAGCATATCCGAGAAAGATGCAAGGAATGGACTTGGGTGAAAGTTTGTCCTCACGAATGTCACCAAGGAAAGGATAACAAAGACAACCAAAGGTGCGTAGATTCATGTAACTGGGTTTGGTTTGGAAAAAGAGTTCATAAGGATAAGGATACCCAAGATGTGGAGACAGTAGGCGATTGATTAGAAAATTTGATGTGGTAAAGGCATCATACCAGTAAGGCTTGGGTAGATTGGCTTGAACAAGGAGAGCCCGAGCTGTTTCGGATAGATGTCGGTTCTTTCGTTCGGCAACTCCATTTTGTTGGGTTGTGTAAGGACATGAAAGGCGGTATTGAATTCCACAACTAGATAGAAAAGTTGCCATGGAACCACGCGTAAGTTCAGAAGCACCATCACATTGAAGATGTTTAATAGTTGTTGAAAACAGATTTTCAACTAGATTTTTGAAGTGTCGAAATGTGTCAATGGCTTGGAAGCGGTAGGTTAGTGGATACATCCATGTAAATTGACTATAATCGTCGATAAAGATAATGAAGAAACGATAACTAGATTGTGATGTAATTGGGGAGGGTCCCCAAATATCACAATGAATAATATTTAACAGTTGAGTACTTCTTGTTAGTGATGGTGTAAAAGGTAAACTGGTTGATTTATACATATTGCAAGGCACACCACTTTTATTATCATTCGAAGAACAAGTAACAAAAGGAAAAGATATACGACTAGAAATATTATTGGAAGGATGCCTTAATCTATTGTGCCAAAGCATGTGAATCTTGAAAGTCTGGGCAACGAAAAAGTAGAGCTAGAACGGTTTAGGTTGGAGGCGGTGGATGAGTGTCCCCTGCAAAGTCTGTATAGATAAACCAAACTGTGAGAATTCTTCGGACCCAAGATACGAAGTAACATGATCAACCATGTTAACTTTAGTTGCCATCTGGGCGGTAGCCCCCGAATCGGAAATCCAACTTTCCACTTCATCACATATGTCGAAAAACGTTGGCATGGTAGTAGTAACCCCAAAGGAGGTAGTAATAGTGGATAGTGACAACCATTGGTCATATTCGGATGGAGATAAAAAATTGATGTTAGTATCATGGGTGGAAATAGTTGTGTTGTGGTCAAACAGAGAGAATTCAAAATGCGGCAGATCTTGAGAAAAGTATGAAAAAGGTTCTGATGGGCCAGTAACAATATTGGCATGATAATTATTTATGAGTGAGTTGGTAGGCTGAAGGTTGGTGTTACTCGGGCCAGGAGAGCCCATCTGTTGATGTTTATAGAAGTCAAAAAAGGAGTTAGCACGTGGATCCATATGCATACGATCAACATGGGGCTAGGGTTGAGGTTGGAAGTTGGTGAACGGTGACCGTAGGATGGATCAAAACCAGAATTCCACGCTGAAATTGGGTGGGAAAACGAGTGTCTGGTGTCATGAAGATCCGTGTGATATGCTGGAAATGGTGGTGAAGATCGGCGAGAAAAAGAGGGGCAAGCACGACCCCTATAGGTGGTCGGACCACCATGTCGATTTCCGGTATAACGGCCGAAGGTATGGTTGTTGTTGCGGGAACCAGAGGACGAACCAGATTGGGTGTAACGATAGTGACATGTAGGTGCTTCATGACCAGACTTCTCGCAAATTTGACATATGGTTTGGAGTTGAAGATTGGAGGGTGAGTGATTGTTATTTATGTCTTAGTCGTTGATCGGTGGGTTATTGGCGGGTGGATTGTTATTCTGATTATAAGCGATCATGGCTACTTGAGGTACGGGATTTGATTGTTGTTGATGGATACGTTCCTCATACACCAATAATTTGGATCGTAACTGGGCAAATGAGGGTGGTGTTTCAGACTGCTCAATATTAATAACAAAGACTTCAAAGGAAGGTGAGTTGAGACCATGAAGAACTTGTGACACAAGATCTTGATCATTGACTGGGTCACCAACGGATTGCAACTGATCAGCCAATTTTTTGGCCGCATCACAATAGGTTGTGATGCTTTGATTATTTTGTTTAAGAAGTTGAAATTGAGTCTTGTATTGAGACTTCTTGGCAAACACTTGGTCAAAAAGAGTGATTTCAATGATGGCCCAAAGGTCTGTGGCGGTAGCGGTACCCACTGCAAGATGTGCATTGGAGGAATCAAGAGTGGCAATAATACAAGCACACACATATCATTGCGATCCCACACGGTATGGTCGCCGGTGGGGACCGGTGGTTCGGGTGAGATGTGCTCAAGGAGACCTACGGTTCTTAGAATAGTAGTGATTTAATGCTTTCGTGAAAGAAAGTTATCGTGGTTCAATCGCACACTAACGAAGTTTGCAATATTAGTAAGGGGAAAACGGTGTGGATCGGATGGAGGATTTGGAGGGGGAGGATGGCTATTATCACTAGATGTTGTCATGGAAAAGGTAAAAAAAGAGGTGTTTTCAACATGGATTGATCGAATGGCTTGATACCACGTAGAAGATTAAAGAAAGAATAATTGTTTTGTTATATATCTTGAAGCTTTACAAAGCATATATATACTAGTACATAGGAGATGAAAGACTAGAGAATAAATTATATTTAAGACTACAATTAAGAGCTTAGAGGGGAGGGGCACTTATAGGTAGTACCCATGCACCGACCAATCATCACAGTTATTTCATTTATACCCTTAAGTACCCATAAACCATAAAATAACTGGAAACACATACTCACAAGTACCCTAAAAATTTTTTTGTTTAAATTTAAAAATAAAAAAACAATTAAATGTAATTAAAATTAAAATTTCATTGAAATATTAATGGGTGTTTAATTTTTCAAAAACCTCCAATGGGTTTGCTATGTGGTAAACCTTTGTCACAAATTGAAATATTGGAAACTACCCACATAGTTAGGGATGAGTTTGTCATGTGTTAAACAACTCATAAATCTTACCCACACTAGTGCCCATTTCCCTCTTATAATAACTAAATTAAAGTGGTGAGGTGAAGAGCCATTGATGATAAATGCAAGCCTTAACAGTGACCTTATGGAAAATTTACACCGTGGCATCTAAAAACAAATATACGAACTTCTGACAATATTGATGGTACGAAGGATAGAATGTTACGTAAAGAAAAACAAAAAGAAATAAAAAGAGAGAAGGATATGTATTACTTCACAATCCAGCGTCGGATCACTTTCCTCACAATATGGTAGCAGAATGTTTTACAAATTAATTCGGGATATGCACTGCAAGTTGAAATTTCTAGCATGCTATAACGTTCAAAAAGTTCACATGTTTTTATATTTATTTTTAGAGTTCTCACCTCCTCATAATATTGAAGACTGTTTCTACATGCTAAGTTGGCCGACTGAATGTCCACATAATTACCATCACAATTGGTTTTTGCTAACTGCAAATCAAATTGTCACTCATTGTCAGTAACTGAAAATTAACATTTCTATATTATTAAGTAGTTAATACCACCTTGTGAATATCATCTGATATGAGGGACATGCGGTGAGCATATTCAAGTCTTGTATTAAAATCCATGAACTTATTGGTGAGAGGACTGCAAAGAATGTAGCCCTACATACATGTTTATGAATATTATTAGCAATAACATTTTTTTCCCATTTTATAGAGTATATTTTTAAAATAGAGTGCTATTATATTTAAAAAATAATCTAATGATTTCAAGTATATCAATAATTATCCTATTACTTTATGGACTCATTTTAAACAGTTATAGTTAATTATAAATAAAGTAGCCGGTCAGCAAGTGTGAAATTAATCCCAGTTATGATTTATTATACACGTAAAGTATAGGTTCTTAGAATGTCATAATCACTTGATAAATGATAACTACCAAGATGATTCGTCAAGGTATATATATATGTACGTAGTTTGAATCGTTGCCATCAAGAGTTGCAACACTAGAATGTGACTTTTCAACGTGGATAGTCGGGTATAATTAATAGGTGTCAAGATTAATAGCTCCACTTGAACTATTTACAGAAACTTTCTAAAACTAAATGACAGAATTACACTTATAATTTTTAAATATTATTAAAGCAATACAATTCTTTTACATGGCATTCTACTAGCTTGTTCACCTAGGCCTCCAACTCACCATATTTCCATTCTAAGAGTCTCTCTGATGATGTCACGTGTCATATTAACCACAAACCCAAAATACATAACCCACTCCATTTTCCATAACCCACAACCAATGCAACTAGTCATATTCCTCTCTAACCTCTTCACGAACATACTAACCCTAATTCCGTCGCTCATATTCAACTCTAATTCCAGCGGTCATATTTCGACTTCTACATTATTCACCATCAATTTTTTAATCTACCATGTTATTCTTCACTTCAATTCATCGTTTGTCAGAGGAGATGTTATAAGGTTTTTTTTCCTCAATTGATGATTCTTATAACAAATCTATTCTCCGATAAATATATTAAAGGTAATTAACAATTCATTCTTGCGCATATTGGTTTAATAGTATAGTAAGATCCGATGAATATATTCCGACTACTTTGTTTTGTTATAAAATCCGATGAATATATATTTCGGCCATTTTGTTATAAGCATATTTTTATGTTTAATAAGATTTTCCAGTGAATTTGTTATTTTTTGTTTAGTGAATATTCATAATTGAATTTCCGTCCAAATTCTAAATTGTTTTCCGGCCAATTTTTTATTGTTCTGTTTGTCCAATTCTAAAATTTTCCGGCCAGTTTTTTATTGTTTTGTTTTTCCAGTTCTAAAATTCTGTCTACTTTATGTTTTTTTTCTGTCCATTTTTTTATTTTTTTTCTTTACTAAATATTAAGAAACAAAATTCCTGTCCAATTTTTAATATTTTTCTGGCCAATTTTGATTCAGTACTCTTTAATGTTTTATTGGGTTATGATCTTTAATCTTTAATTTAATATTCCTGAAATATTAATTATAAAATTACTATTTTTTTATTAACATTTACTAATTATAAATATACTAAATTTACTAAACTAAATATAATATTGATCTTTAAAATTAAAATACATATTAAATTATAATATTCATCTTCCACATATAATTTATTCTGGAATTTAATAAAAATATTAATGTACATAACTGATTCCATTATTAATTGACTTTTGACTATAATTTGAAATTCAAATTCAAATTATTACTGACTATATTTAAAGGTTTGACTAAATTAACTATAATTAAGGATATAATTTATGTTTTTATATAATATTAAATAAAATTTAATTTATGACCGTATATAATCATAATGTTTCTAAATTTTTATTAATATTTATTGAATCGTATATAATCATAAAGTTTCTAAATTTTATTAATATTTACTGAATTATAAATTTAGTAAATTTACTAAATCATAATAGTGATTTTTATAATTAAGAAAAATGTATAATATTGACTTTCCAAATATAATCTATTCTAGAAGTTTCTAAAAATATTAATCTACATTAATTTGATCCGTTATTATTCCAAAATTTTATAATTTAATTATAATAATAATAATAATTGACATTTTTACAAAAATTTGAAATTCAAATATATTTAAAGATTTGACTATAATAACGATAATTAATGAAACTATTATGTTTTTTATTATTGTTATTATTATTTCATTCCTAAATTAAACAACGTATTATTATTAAATATTAAACGCTTTTGATTAACCTTAAATATTGAAATATTAAATTTATTATATAATAATACATTCTAAATATACATTTTGAATATAATCAATCGTTTATTTTAGGAAAAAAAAGATTAACAATAAACCGCTTTAATTATATTCAAACTTATTGTTTAGTCAAATATTCAGTTATCTACTATATGTTAATTGATATCATTACAAATTTACAATTATACCTAAATTATTTCTAATCTATATTAAGTTATTATCTGTAAATGTATTGGCTTGATTTATGCATGTTGTTACGCCTAATTTTAAATTTCACTTATAACAATATCTATGTTACGAACTTTAACAAAAATAAACTATTGTCCAATCAATGTATAACATACATGATGAGTAATGTAAATAACCAAATGACCCATTTTCTTTTTTATTATGTAGTAGGCACGTGGAGTTGGTGAAGATGACCCATTTGGATGGGATGCCACAAATATCTCCATTAGTTCATAGCAAAGGTTATGGTACGCGTAACCCTTTATATCTATTAGTCATGCTGTGTTGTATCATTCGATTATAATAACAAAAACAGTTCCATATTGATTTATATTTTTTGTTTGAAACTTAATTGCATTTCAAAATTTTATTATCTTTATGTTCTTTTTGGTTTCTCGTGCAGAATGGAGCTTGCGAAACAAACGCTACAATTGAATTATTTATGAATAATCTTCAAGGAAGTATATATATATATGTACTATATTATTTACACTTTATTTGGTTTATTCTTATATTCGTTTAGCAAGTCTCATAAAGCAAAGTTTTCCCATCGACCAAAATCTTTGCTCACATCTTTGGATATGTTATATGATGATATCATTAATTTTGAGAATTTGGTTGAACTCATTTACAGTTTTCTGTTACTAGGCAATGAGTAACTTCAAACTAAAAATATGTGCAACAATTCAACGTCAACTGCAGGTACTAATTAGAAACATGGTTTTTTATTACATGTTTTTGTTATATTTATTATTTTAGAAATATGGCCAACTTTGTGTGGCTTAAATGGTACTGCTTGGAATGATGCATAAGCATTTTTATTTCAAAGTTTTTAAAGTCTAACATTGGTAAATATAGAAAGCTAGCCTTGGATTTCTAATTGTTTAAAAATGAACGGTTTGCCCAACATTGGTAAACGTATCGGGCCACCTTTTCGTTTTCAAAATCAACATATTTTATTATTTATTATTTATCTCAATTTAACTAATTATAAATTTCTTACGATTATATTATTAACAGTCTCTAATTATCTAAATATTGTTATATGAGAAAAGATTGTTAAAGTGTTTATTCGTGATCTGAAAGTTAATATGAAATATTAAAATAATCATAATCAATTTTCATTACAAAACATAAGATTTTTTCAAAATGATATTTTGATATCACGTAAAAGTTTTCATTCAGTATTTGCATTTTTTTGTAATTTTTGTCCGTGTGGTAAACGGTTCTCCAATTCACTAACCTATGTTAAACATTCAACAAAGTAATTTTAAAAACTAATTTGTTTTTATTTATTTTATTTTACAACCAAACCTTAGTTTTTGTAAATTTAGTTTTTGTAATACATGTTAAACATTCACTAACCTATGTTAAACATTCAATAAAGTAATTTAAAAGTTGATTTAGTAATACATGTTCAAACTAATTAATATAGTCTATAGTCTATCTTATATAAAAAAATCTTTTATATAACTGATTTTTGATTATTTTGTTAAGGTTAACACAAGTAGTACATGGTCAAACTGTTTAAAGTTTCTAATTAGTTATTTTGTAACTTTTAGATTTGTTACTAGTATTTAACAACTTTATTAATGTTAAAATGTTACTCATTATTAAACATGTTATTCTGTTAATTGTATATTTAATTTGGATGCTATTGTTTTATTATATTTTCAGGTGGTTAAGCAAAATGAGTTTCTTTTGGTAGAATGTTTGAAGGAGTTGATGGTTGTTTAATATGAAAGAACATGTTTATGTCTTTTGTTGATGTTTTTTGGTTGTTCAATGTACATTAACTTATTGTAACTTTTAATATCTAGACAATGTAATAGTTAACGTTTTGGTCTGAAAGTTTGAAAAAGTTTTGTGTTGCTTGAATTTGTTGTTTAAATTTATTATGGCTGTTGACATGTTTTTTCACCCGTGTGTAACACGGGCTATACCCTTGTATACTTATATAATAAGTATGTAGGCATATAAGTAGTATGATCCAGTTAAGGATAAAATTTGTTTTAAGTAGAGAGGGTAGATGCATGGAGAATGAATCTTGGAATTCGAATAGTTATTTGAAGGAACCAGAATGGACAAACTTTTTTGTCAAATGAAGTGACAAACCTGACACTATATTTATCAATTCTGAGATCAGTGTTGAAAATTATGAGGATGAAGTCAATACACCAAACTCTCCTGTTATACCACCAACTTACTTATACACATCAATAGGATCACATAATAAGTATGGTGATACACCATTGAAAGCGTTCAAAACTGTATCATTATTTAACGTAAAAAAAATTGGCAACAAAAAATGATAAATTACTAAGGAAGCATCTACGGATGGAAGGTGAATCGACGCAATAAAGTTGAGTTAGATTAAATAAACAAGAATAACGCTTTGAAACTAACTACTTTGCTTAGATATCAACAGAAATAGACCTATTATGGGTATTGAAAACAATGAAGGATACGAAAGGATAAATTATCAAGTACTCCGTACAAAGCAAGGTTGGTAGCAAAAGGCCATGTACAAGAACACAAGATAGATTTCGATGAGTTATTCAAACCTGTAGCACACATCGAATTTAACTCGTTAAATCCAAGATGGAACATCAATGAGCGATCTAGGATCGCTAGCATACTTTCTCATGATTGAAGTCACCCAGTAAACAGATGATATTCCAAATAAACAAACATGCTACATAAAAGATTTTGAATGAATATGTTTTTATTAACTACAATGAAAAGAAGATTCACATCGACCCGCACACAAATTTAACAAAGACTAAATGAAGAAATCCCGCAGGCGCGACGCAATGCTAAAGTCTAATCAGATGTCTTAGGTATCTATTGCATACGAGGCCAGAACTAAGTTTAGTAAATTCATGTAACAACAAACGGATCAACACTTGAAAGCAATAGAGTAAGTAATACGCTAAATCAAGCAAACAAAAGAACATGAAGGCATCGACAAGAAGTAAGAATATTGCAAAATACTAAGCTATAGTGATGGTAGTTATGTTGTGAACACCAATCAAGGAAAAGAAACTATTGGGTTGGTATACTATTTAAGAGAATCTCCTATAACTTGGAGAACGCATAAAAAATAAACAAAGCATTTCAAGGACTATGGTTGAAGAATGAAGAGGTTGCTCGGGTAAATAATAGGCTGGAAGAAAGAAAAGATCACTCTAAAGGCTGACAACTTTCATGGAAAGAGCTTGCATGTAGACACGCTATCACTTCATTAGTAAATGTGTGGAAATTTATCAAATCGGTTTGGAGCATGTCCATGGTGAGTTACAAAGGGTGGATGTGCTAACTAAGGCACTACCAAGTATCAAGTTCAACACCATGCGGCAAGTTCTTGGAGTTCAAGATCTACGACAAAGTTAAACTCCCGCGATTATATTGTAACTGTTTAAAACATTATTTAGAATGTCATTTAATGTGCATTTTAAGTATAGGGTCTAGATTGTCAAGATTCAAACCTAACGTACCAAGATGATGCCTCAAGACATATACGTAGTTTGAATCAATTTTTTTCAGGAATCATTGTTGGAAAATCAGACCCATGAATACGAACACGAAGTTTGATCTCAACCAATAACTCTTTTTATTATAATTCTTTAACACTTTTACAGTGACTCATAACTCATATATACTAAACAAACATCTTGCAAAACAAGGTAACCTATTATAGGAAACTAAATAATACTTAGTATTCTTACCATACTGAAGAAACGTACCAAAACAAAAATACTAAAATACTTTCATTTAGCCCCTTCAACTTTCTTGCCTGTTTCGGATTAACTTCTAATATTCACCTCTAATCCTGAAACTGACTCTTTCTCTTGCTCTTTTCATCGATCAAAACACATGAGCCATTATCGGACTTTTTCTCTCTTGTTCTTCATTCTTTCTTTCTTCTTTCTCTAACTCATAAACAAGTTTCTTGCTCTATTTGAATTCTTGCTAATTCGTTCTTACCATAAATTGAACTGGGTTTATTACTCTTTTCTTCTTATTGGAGGATCATATTACTTTCTTCCTTTTATGTTCAAGAAATGGCTCTTGACAACCTTCTTTCTTCAAGATCTGACTCTTGACATTCTTTTACCATCTTTCAAGAAATGAATTCTTGATTACTATTGACATGGCTCTTGACTACCTTCTTTCTTCAAGATCTGACTCATGACTCTTGACTTTCTTGATTACCTACTAATTAACCTTTTGAACTCCCTACTTGCTTTTTTTTTTTCTTCTCGCTTACTGCTCCAAAATGACCGACCTACAACTTTCTGCTACACTTCACTGCCCCCAAAAGCTAACCGCATGTTATTCCCTCTAATTGGCTTGTGTTGTTTTCTTCGTGAGGTAATTAAAGATTCAAAGGTGTTTACGTGCTTCAGTAAATGCTTCTAGATTTTTCCCTTTAATCACTCGTGGACTTTCTTAACATGCTAACTTGGTTGCTTTACTTTTTGTTTTACTCCTTTGATCGTAATAATCTCTCTCTCTCTCTCTCTGTCTCTCCATAGCTGACGAGGCTGCACCCCTTTCTCTTAAACAACTCTCAAAACCGCTTTCTTGTCAAACAGCTCTGATACCAATTGTTGGAAACTCAGGCCAAAAATTACGAACACGAAGTTTGATCTCAACCAATAACTCTCTTTGTTATAATTATTGACAATTTTACAATGACCCTTAACCCATCTATCTATACTAAACAAATATTTTGCAAAATAAATTAACTTATTCTAATAAACTAAATAATACTTAATATTCTTATAATACAAAAAAAATAAAATACTTTCACTTATTTCCTTCAACTTTCTTGACATTCTTGATAACATGTTTTAGGATTAACTTAAAATAATCACAACCCATGATACAACTTTTCAAGATGGATCGGTAGGTGTAAATAGGTTTCAAGATTACGGAGTTTGTACATACATTTCATATTCAATTGAATGTTGGTTTATGATTCATTTATCAATTGTTGTGTTATTTCTAAATTCTGGGCAACAATAATAATATACGGTCAACACAGGCGTGGAAGTTATTTTTGCTTATTCTTAGGAATGCTAGTTTCACGGTTTTTTTTTAAAATAATAAGAAAGGAGAGATTGAGATGGTTTGGACACGTGAAGAGAAGACAAGCGACGACTCCTATCAGATATGTAGAAAGTATTACTATAGAGGGACGGAGGGGTAGAGATCGACTCAAACTTACTTGGGACGAAAGGATTAGACATGATTTGATAGAAATGCACCTCTCAGAGGACATGATTGAGGATAAGAATTCGTGGATACGTAAGATTAAGGTTAAAAACTTCTAGGAGCAACATATAGTTTCTCACTAAATAAGCTTCTTAGGTGGTTCATTCTAGTAACGATGTATAGTTTTAATGCTAAATGATATATTATTGCAAGATTTTTAAATTAATAGTGTCTTTTTAACTTAGTATTATGACCACCAGTATTAATCTTATCTATTCTTTTATCTATTTACCTATATATATATATATATATATATATATATATATATATATAGAGAGAGAGAGAGAGAGAGAGGAGGGTTATTCTAAAAATAGGTAGTTTCTAAGAAAAATAATAATAAATCATAGCCATTGGATCATGTTAATCAATGGTTGAGATTTAAAATTACCAATAACCGACATAGTTTTCTAGAATTACTACTTAATCATTATAACCGACATAGTTTCCTAGAATTGTTCTTTTACCATCATTTGTAGTGCTAAATGTCAAAATTTTGTTGGTTTTTATCATTCTTAGGAAACTCATTATTCTTATTATATATATATATATATATACTAGCTTTTGAACCCGTGTATTACACGGGATTTGTCAAATAACAAAAATAAAAAGATTCATTATCTGAAAAAAAAGAGCCAAATTATAGGTAAAAAGAAGATAAAATAATAAGAATTCTACAATCTCAAATTTACAAATTCGAATTTTTTTAATACAATATTTGCAAAAATTGTTTTAATCAATTACCTGTGGATAACTATGATAAATGAGATGAGAGATTAGAAAATTAGAAGAGAAATTATAACCCATTTTTTAAAATTGTTTTGTCCCATAACCCAAGAATAAGTAGGATAAATAAGATGAAAAATTAGAGAATTATAAATGAAATTATAACCCATTTGTCAAAATTATTTTGACCCATGACCAATGAGTAGGTAGGATGAATGAGATGATAGATTAGAGAATTAGAAATGAAATTATAACCCATTTGTCAATATGATTTTGCTCCATAACTCATGGATAAGTAGGATGAATGAGAATAGAGATTATGCGAAGAATGAATGTGGAATTGCCACATCATCCTCATTATTTTCTTTTATTAGTATTGTTATATATATATATAGGATTTGGTTTATTTCAGAAGTGTTCATTAGAGCGAGAAATGCAAGAAGTAAATCTGACCAATCATATATTTTCTTTTCTTTTATTATTTATTTAATATTAAGATACACATAAGGACATAATAGTAAAATGTGTATTTTTATATATGGTAAGTTCTAATTTTCCATGGAAGTTACATGCAAGTGAATTTTAATTATTTTTATCTTTCTTTTATTTCTTTCAAAACGTGTATTAATGTGGTTTTCTTTGACCACAATTTGATAAAAAACTAATCTGTGTTTTTCTATTTTCTCAAGAATTCATAAAAAAGTTTTTTGTTTTAAGTTGTTTTTTTAATATTTTTAATCTTTGATTAATTCGTTTGTTATAAATTTTCCAACTTAACCAAATTTAGAAAGATTTCCATCTTTATACTGAATTCGTAACACCACATACACAGTACATAAATAAGCCTACACATAAAAAAACCTACATACGATAACAATCCCTACACAAGTGCACATAAATGAAGCTACACACAATAACAATCCCGGCACAACTGCTCGCAAATGAACCTACACATGATAACAATCTCTACACACGATAACCATCCCTACATCACAAATGAGTTTCATAACAGTTTCACAGTTACTACCTACGCAACTAATAAAATCCCTACAGAACTACATAGTTACTACCTTACACGCAAATAATAATCCGACACAATACTTTATTAAAACCTATATATGTACTCCACAATAATCATGACATCCTACGTAACAGGTAAGGTTCATACACAAATGTATTTATGTAGGTTTACATACACAAAGATACCCGTACACAGTTGTAGACTTGTAGAAATAGATTTACATGCACAAATAAACTAAAGTATGCATGTGTATATAAAAAACATAAATCATACGTAGTATATCAACTTTTAATGGATATAACACAACCTAATAATACTATATAATATAATCAAACATAATGTTAAGTAATGATGTATATCTTAATAAAAAAAATTTTGTTTTCCATAATACCAAACAGATGAAATTAAGTATATAATTTATAGTTCTATACAAAAATATTATGTGATCTTTAAATAAAAGCAAGACAACACTATAATCTGGTTTACTCCACAAAGGCCCTAACTTTTTTTTTACCCAAACAAAGTAAGGAATATACTATATACTCACTTATTCAACCTCAAAATACAAAAATAACCTCGTCTTATTTTTGCAGCATAAAATATACGAGAGGGATTTATTTCAACAACACAATTTTAAACCCTTCATTATGATTGAGGCAATAATTAGGGGATTTAAATGTGAAGTGCACGTTTTTTTTTAAATGATGATAAACCAAATATACTAATATACCCTTATTGATATTAAATTTCATTAAGATGGTGAAACTAATATTACAAAAATGTCATTTTGACCAATGACCATTGATCAAACAAAATCAATGGATGTGATTCACTTATCGCACTTCTCGCTCTAATATCACTTCTCTCATGAATCATCCCCTATATATATATATATATATATATATATATAGTTTTTGAGCTGGGGGTCTCTCAGGAAGCAACATCTCTATTATTTGAGATAGAGGTACGGTTTGCCTACATCTCACCCTCCCCAGACCCTGCTAATAGATATGCTATTAATGAGATTTTTACTGGATATGATTGATTGATATAGTGTAGAAGTTTGTTAATTTTTAGTTAAGAGATCAGCCCCCAAGTTTTTTTTCATGTACTTGTTCATTGTATTTATGTAAGAAAATTGGTATAGCTTTGGCTCCAAAAATCATTGTTTGTTGTGCGTATACCATGGATTGATTTCCATCAAATAAATGAATGCTATAAATCTCTCTAAGTTGTCTCTAGTTAAAGAGTACAGGAAGTGAAGACATAAATGTTTAAAAGTTGACAAGGTTTAAAGATTTACTTGAATATTGATTGCTGGTTGATCTCCACGCTCATTACCTATAAATTTATGTAACCACGTTCCAAATATCACAATTTCACCCTCCATCAAATTAATGTTGAATAGAATTAACTATAAGAATTACCTTTGTATAGATCTAGAGTGACTTTTGGAATGACAATACCACTGTAAGAGATGCGTGATATATATAATGGATTTCTAACTTAGGATGATCCTTCAGAAACTGTTCATTACATAAAAGATAAACCAGTTAAAAGATAATAATACAACTAATTTATGTATAACCATCGAAAAGTTGTGTATTTCAATGAAAGAAGAAATTTAAATTTATCTAAGAGAAACGCATTCTTTAGATTGTTGGGTATGTAAAACAGTGTTAATTATTAAAGTTAGGCTTTCAAAATAAAAATCTACTTATTCTAATTAGTAAAAGAAAAATAACTGAGAACAAATGTCACTTAGAGATTGATCATATCTAGCATAAATTTATCGCTTAAACTATTCTTTTTCTTTCTAATGAAAATATATTTATGTTAATTTAATCAAAACATATCAATCCATCATTTAATTAAATAATTAACTGCCTAAATTCTATGGATTAAAAATATGTTATTTATGTCAATATATGGTTCAATGGTAGAGCACTCACTTTACTAGAAAGATGTAGGGGTTCAAACCTCACTATCACCAATTTATATGGGAGATATGAGGGATGACCCTGGCTTGCCAGGGTTCGAGTCCTGATCTCACCTGGTTTTACCGGCTCCTCGTTGTCGTGTCGTTTGGCGGGTGTGGGGGTCGGGTTTTATCCGGGGAATCCCTCAATAGGTGGACCGCTAAGGACTCCGTCCGTCCGGACTTGTGGCCGGCTCGAGCTACCTTTAGCAAATGGGGGCCGCATATGGAGTACCCGTCGTTACTTAGTTGGTCGTTCCTATATATATATATATATATATATTTAATGAAGTCAGATCTACTATTTTATTATATTAATTTATATACATGTTTAAGTGTATAAGATAAATTTTGTAAAATTCAATGAACAGTATTAATTATCTACGATGATAAAGCAAAAGAAGAATTATAAATAAACAATTTTATTCTCACATCCATTCAACTTCCATGGATTTATGAGGATTTCATCCATTAATTTCGAAACTGTAATACAAAATCGTGTTTTATTCGTGTTAATTTTATATATCGTGTTCTTTTATGTCGTTGATATTGAAACACTTTATCATATTTTGTTATAATTCACTATTTCATTTAAAAAAATATAATATAATTACAACTTATAAAATAATAGGTACATCTTTTTGTGATTATAAATAAATTACGTGAGAAACACCATATAGTCGTATGAATATTCCACTAGAATATATAATTTAAACATATAAAACCATTTAATTTGATAAAATATAGTTTTTTTTTAAAAAATATTTATTTAATCTCTATAACTTAATTATATTTCTTTTAAGTATTTTGTAAATTACACGGTTCTAAAAATAATAATATAATATATATAAATGAAATGAAAGTGAAATCATTAATACTAAACATTTGAAAGCCTTATACGCTTCAAGACCACCATTTTTGCCAACTTTTAACTCTATGGTGTAACTATTATGTTTAGGTTAACGAGTACAGATTGAATGTTCATTAACTCCCCCTTATATCTTTTTAACGTAAAACTGATTATTAAATTATTATGTGTTTGTGTGTAGACAATTTAAATTTCCTTTAACATTTTAACACACCTTACATTTAATATCTATTATCTCATGAACGAAGTGGTATGTCACTCGTTAACCTTTGTCAACTCATCTTTAACGACATGTGCTTTAAAGTCCTGAGCCTTAGGCGGGTAGGGATCCCTTCGGCAACTCATACCGTGGTTGGGTTTACCAATCGGCCACACAATCGGATAGGGCTGGTGGCTGGGTAGCCCTCGCGATTTGTTTCTACCGATGGAATGTGTACTAAATTTATGAATATAGTCGTTGTCAACGGCTTTAAAGTCATTCGAAAAATTTACCTATTTAATATACACCACCAACCATATTTATTTAACAAAATTCAACATTCTATAAAATTTCTAGGCACACAAAAAGACACACCATTAAATACCCTTAAATATCCCTAAAATCCTCATTTCTTTCATCCAAGCCTCCATACACACTCAAAAACACACACACTCTCTCCTTCAAATCCGGATCTAAATCCGAGCTAAAGGAGGGCATATTTCGTGTTCAAGCATTATCAAACAACAAATGAAACATTACACTATTCACGTGTTGAAACAGATCCGACGCGAATTGAACCAGCGGGTATGCTTTTGGATTAAAAGTTTAAGTGTTTGAGTTCGGTTTTCCATGAAACTCAGTAGGAGGGAAAATCGGAGCCTAGAATGTAGGAAAAGCGTAAACTTTGTAACAAACGGGTTATCAGACGTAATTCGGAACCAACTGGGTACCGTTCAATCCGTGTAAAAACAAAAAAAAGATGAAGTTTTTATGACCCAGAACTCATTGTAGTAGTAAAATGGACCTTTAAGGGATGAAAGAAAATGTTTATAAAAAAAGGCACAAAAACCAATTTTGAGTCGAATTTAAAAGAATTCGATTCGATTGGAAGAAATTCGATTTGACTCTTTGGGACTCGAATTTATTCGATTGGAAGAATTTCGATTCGATTCGTTGGAATTTGTATCAATTCGATTGGAAGAATTCAATTCGATTCATTTGAATATTCAATTCAATTCATCTGAATATTCGATTCGATTCATTTAAATACTCGATCCGATTGGTTTTCCAGTTTAACCCTAACCTGGGGTTCTGCCCCTTGGACCCTGCAAGGGGCTGTCGCCCCTAAGACCCCACTTCCAGGGGCGCTGTCCCCGAACCAATCTTTGTTAGGGGTTTCACTAACCTAGAAATATGATTTGGTTAATGGTAGTTAGTGATGTTTAAAATAGTTAAACAATTAGCCGTGCATAAGTAATGAGAGGTGTTACAGTTTACTTCGAGAGAAACATGATGTAGGTGAGTTTCTAGCCCCTTTTATCTGTTATGCTATCGGGGCTAGGTGCATACTCCTATATGGTTATTAGTTGATATACTTACCTTATGTGGTAAGTGTATGCTATATGAAAGTTTAATGAATGATATAGAAAAGGTTAAAAGTATGTATGTAGTTATAAGAATGATAATATGAAGAAATGTATGTATGAATGTATGGTTGAATGGAAAGAAGGGACCATACCCTTATAATATCTGAGAGGATAGGGACCATACCCTTATAATTGTTATATTTGGTTATGTTTTTATTTTGCAAGACAAATTTGAATGATATTTGAGAGGATAAGAACCAGACCCTTACAATATATGTGAGGTTATAGGGCAAAATACTCTTTAAAACGTAGAAAGAGTTATGTGTGCCCCATGTATATTAACATAAGAAAGAATGAAAGTTTGAAAGAATAAATAAATGAATCTATGTATGAGAGAAAGATTAACAGGTAAAATATGTAATATGTGTCTTCGGATACATAAGTATGAGAACGTACCTTTAAGGGATGAAAGAAAACGTTTATAACAAAAAGGCACGAAAACAAGTTTCGAGTCGAATTCAAAAGAATTCGATTCGATTGGAAGAAATTTGATTTGATACTTTGGAACTCGAATCGATTCGATTGGAAGAAATTCGATACGATTCATTTTAATATTCAATTAAAGTCGGTTGAATATTTGATTCAATTCATTTGAATACTCAATTCAATTAGTATGAAACTTGATTCGATTGGTTTTCTAGATACTCGATTAGATTCGTTTAGGGATTCAATTAGAATTGTTTGGAATTCGATTCCTTGAAACTCAATTCGATTGGTTTTCCAGCTTAACCTCAACCAGGGTCTCTGCCCCATGGACCCTGCAAGAGGCTGCCGCCCCTAGGACCCCGCTGCTAGGGGCGCTACCCCCGTACCAACGTTTGATAGGATTTTCACTAACCTAGAAATATGATCTGGTTAAGATTTGTTAGGTGATGTTTAAAATTGTTAAACAATTAGCCGTGCGTAGGTAATGAGAGGTGTTACAGTTAACTCTGAGAGAAACATGATGCATGTGAGTTTCTAGCCCCTTTTCTGTGTTATGTTTTCAATGCTAGGAGCATACTACTATGTGGTTAGTTAGTACACTTACCTTAAGTGGTAAGTGTACGCTATATAAATGTTTAATGAATGATATAAGAATGATATAGAAAAGGTTAAAGTATGTATGTAATTATATGAATGATAATATGAAGAAATGGATGTATGAATGTATGGTTGTGTGGAAAGAAGGAACCAGACCCTTATAATATCTCAAAGGATAGGGACCAGACCTTTATAATATTTGAGAGGATATGGACAGACCCTTATAATATATGTAAGGTTATAGGGCAAACAGCTCTTTAAAACGTAGAAATAGTTATGTATGCACTATGTATATTAACAAAAGAAAGAAAGAATCTGTGTATGAAAGAAAGATTAGCATGTTAAGTATGCAATATGTGTCCTCGGATACGTAAGTATGAGAACGTAATGTATGTCGCCTGATTAACTAGAACTCACTCAGTGTAGCAGACTTTTAGTATGCATGCAGGTAAATAGGTTAAAACAGCTGGCTTGAGGGTGACACATGACACCAGACTGAAGAGGCTAGCCTCTCGATAAGAATGTTATGATGTTATATGTGGTTATGTTTTTATTTTGCAATACATATTTGAATGATGTTAAGACAAGATTTGGATGTTATGTAACATATGGTTCACTTTCAGTTATTTTGCGAAAAGTTTTAATTCGCTATGATAATTAGAACTGTGTTTATAAGCAAATCCAACACGCCAAACTAGGGCAATGGGACCGGGGCCTTACATCGAGAAGCCATGACATTGAGCTTTTGTTTCAAGCACATGAATATAAATATCACCTTCCTCGAGCGATGGGTAGCCTTAATCTTACACATCTTACGTGGAAAGTTGCCCTATTGAGTTGTAATATATGAAAGATTATCAACAATATCCGGTGATCATGCTTGGAGTAATTGCTTCAAATGATTTTTGGTTTTGGCGTGCTTTTTGTGGTCCGACCGGATCAAACAACCACATAATTGTTCTCAAACAACCTGCATTATTTCTCAGCAGACGGAATGGAACCTCGCCAAAGTGTCAATTACATGTAAACAAACGAGAATACAAACGTTAATAGTGTCTTACTAACGACATCTATTGTGCTCTGTCAACGTTTGAGAAAGCGTTTTTATATCCACATGTGAGGTATGAAAAGAGGTTCAAGAATGTCCAATATTCGGCAAGAAATGATGTGTAGCATGCTTTTGGTGTTTTAAAAGGAAAGTGGGATATGCCTAGGTGACCCATGTCGGCAATGTCTATAGAAACGATCAGGAGTAAGACATATGTGTGCATTATTGCACAACATGATCATATAAGATGACATAAATGCGATATTAGGGGTCTACATAAGGGATCCTTCTATTGCCCTGGTTTGGATGATAATGTCCTTCAAAGTTGCAAGATGACAATACACATTTATTATTACGATTTGATCTTGTGGATCATTTTGCAACTTTACCTCTTACGTACCTCGACTCAGACAAGGAGTAGTATAATTTATATCTATGTATATTTTTATTTCACGATTTTCTATGTTTTAATCTTATATTTAGGGTCATATTATTCTACAAAATGGACAAAAATGAGATGGATTTATAGCCACGCAAAAAAACCCCTAAAAATCATAACTCAAAATTTAATAAAAAATGAAAGATATAAAAACAAAATGTTTTCACCGTCTTCCTCGTAAAAAAAAACTGTTAAGGGAAAAAGATCATTGTGTCTCTTTATTTAGGAAAATTGGATTTTAATAATCTCAACTTTTAAAATAGCTGTCACCGCTCCCAACTTTCACACTATTTGTTTTCATTGGACCTCTATTAAGAAACTTTTAACGACGTTAAGTATATTCCAAATTTCAAATTAATGTTTCAGAGATTTTGATCGGAATGAGAATACAAATCGATTGATGTAAACTTAACTCGAAACGACGTGTCAAATAGCTTGATTTATATAAATTAAAAGTTTAAGCACCGGAATTGAAGCATCCTTTAGTCGTTTGGACCACCGTTTGGAGGTAAGTTTTACATCCACGGACTTGTATCATCATTCCGATCAAAAGCCCTAAAATATTAGTTTGATATTTAAAAAAAGCTTAATGTCATTAAGTTTTTTGTTGAACATAGGTCCAATGAATACAAATAGTGTGAAAGTTGTGACCAGTGACAGTTATTTTCAAAGTTGGGATTATTATCGGCCTACTACATGAAGTTGGGATTATTAAAATCCAATTTGCTTTTTATTTATCTTTGTGTTTTGTATTTATTTTCTTCATTAATTGTGTCTTTTTTCCTTAACATTGTGTATTTTGTTTTTTTGATATTATGTTATATTACTCTACATTATGTTATATTTTGTTCGGTATTGTGTTATATTTTACGATCTATTGTGTCTCTTTTTAGTTATAATTGTATCTTGTATTCATTTTCGTCATTGTGTTTTTTATCTCAGAATTGTGTATTTTCGTCGTTTTTTGGAACGAGAATGACAGAGGAAACATTTGAGTTTTTTTTTCGTTTTCATTTTTATTTTGAGTTATGATTTTTTATTATATTTTTGAATTTTTTATTGAGGGGTTTTTTGTGTGACCATTAATCCTTCTCACCCTTTTCATTTTTGTCTTCATTTGTATTTTAGCATTTCCCTTATACTTGTGTAACTCAATATTTTTAATGAAAGTTTACTTTTATTTGTATTTTTTAAAGTATTATTTATTTAGTTATTATTATTATTTTAAATGGTGTGATACTTGAAAGAAGCGGCGTCAACAAAAATGGGGTTCTAAGTTAGAAGATGGAAAAATGTGAGCGCCAATGCAATAAGTGTTTAAATTGAAAAACAAATAGTATACATATATGTACAAATTATGTTATTGGATAGGGAAATGATAATGTATGTATATATGTAAATTAATAGACAATTTAAATTGAGAAGAAAATGATAATATACATATGTATATAAAGAATAACGTGTATATGTACATACGTGTTTAAAACCAAGAAAATTTTTAAATGCTTGATAAACGTTTTCTTTTTTACTTTTTTATTGTGCATTTTTTGTATTATGATTTAATTTATTTTTTATTTGAGGGGTTTTTCAGTGGCCCAAAATGGTTCTCAATATTCAAATGGTTCTTGCACGATCCCAACACACATACACACACACACACACACACACACACACACATATATATATATATGCCTATAAAAATAATCCTATGTGTCACCATTTGGTTGCTTCACACCCTCTCTCAAGCCACCCGATTGCTTGATTTGTTATGAGGTTTCTCATGTCTTTGTTCCTAATTCACGGGTATGATCTCACTGAACCCGAGGGGTCATAACATCTCATTAATTTGTGAAACTCTTTCATAATCAAAGAATAATTTTCCCGGGTCATGGGTCTCAACAAACCCGAATAGACCTTAAACGGGTTATATCATCTCATTTATTTATGAAACACTTTAATCAATAAACCTTAATTTAATTTCTGTCATTTACATATTCTCCATCACCGGTCTATCATCTTCATCACCAGGAAGCTTCCGATTACCATCCACCATCGTCAACCTCTCCTCTCATTCATCAACCATCGTCGTCACCTACATCAACCACCTCTTTTTCATAAGACGAATATTTGTTTCATGTTCATTCATTTAAAAAAATCAACATGTTCGTGTTCATTTATGTACGTTCGTTAAAAATCTAAATAACCTACACGTCTAATTGAAAAGGCCAATCGTTAAAAAAATATAATTAACGTAACAAAGTCATATATTCGTATTAAATCAAAACAAAATTACGTTAAAAATAAAACAAATCATTACAAAATATAAATAGTATAACGATTAAAAACAAACGCCTAAATAAACCCCCATAACACCAGGGGGGTGGGTGGGTCAAACAAATATAGACTCCCGCGCGATGGAGCAATAAACAATATTTAAAGGTTATTAGCGGGCCAAGTCTAGCTGAGCTAAGGCTAGCTCAATCTCAACTTAAACTTCATACCAAGCTCGACTAAAGTTCGTCTTGATTATTTAGATATTTATATAATTTGACTACTTTTAATCATATTTTTGTAAAACATATAAGAAGAAAAAAATAAGTTAAGAGCAAAATTTGAATAAACATGAGGGGTCAAAGTTGTAAGTATTCCTTATTTTTCAATTGTAACAAGTTTGTTTATGCTTTTTATAAACAAGATAAAAGGCTATATATGTAATTATATGAAATATGATATTTTAAATATTCATCCTTTAAGAAACTTGTACATTCAAGCATATATCCATGCATTAGTAACTTATACATTTAAACCGTCTATCTATTTTGAAAAAAATTATATTGAAACGCTAACAAAAATAAGCTCGTTTAAATATGTATGTTCGGATATTTTAAATCATAATTTTGTAAAACATATATGAAGAAACCAAAAAGAATAAAGTGGGTAAACATGAGAGATCAAAATTATAACTATTTATTAAATTATCAAAACTGAAGTAAAGTTGAGACACCATGCTTGTAGTTATTTTTATAGAATCAAATGAACCTATTTAATATGTCTTTTTAAAAAGACAAGTTTACCTTTTTTTATACATGTACCATATATATTAAAATACGTAAAACTGTTAAAATTAATCAAGTGTCTTAATTTTCCGATTTCTCGTGTATTATATATATATGTAAAACGAATTTTTGAGACTTAGGATGGCTATAATTTTACTTCTAACCTTTTTAATAAACTCAACACAAAGGGTTGATAGAATAGTATCACTGCTGCTCCACCCCTCTGTCGTTTCTGCGTAGGAAAAGCCGGCACCAGCAGGTGCATCCACATATATCATATTAGCCATCTGTAAATTTATAAGAAAACCATTTGCCAAATAAATTACACGCTCAAATAGATAATAGATTTAATGTAAAGTAAATTTAACGTTTGAACCTTTGTCCATGCATATGGATTCAATGTTAATGTGAGATTGTCTGCATTCATTGTAAGTGGACCTACATGAAAGCAATGTATTCGTCACAAAATTTAGTTATTTGTAACGAATGCTAAAACAAATATATATTTTTCATTTAGTTTGTGGAAACCATAGAATTAGATTCGTAAAATGATGTGTCATTTTAATAATTACGTACACCCATTGTCCCTCTGGTTCACGCCAGGAGAGCAGGACCGATGAGACGAGCCAGTCTAGTGGACCTCGAGTGGGTGGCAGCAAAGTCAAACCTAATCCGGTAGTGACCCAAATGTTCAAAGGGAGGTTCCTCAAAATCTTGATCATCATAATGAGATTAGGAGACGAGCTAGGACGTGCTAGAACATTATTAGTTATGTCGGTTTATAGTTTTATAACCCGATGAAGTTGTTTTTATGTAGGTCTACACGGATGACTACAACCACGGTGCAAAGTTGTGGCGTTTTTGGGTGCCGGTATTATTCGATTGATTCCATGTAAGTACATATTTAACCATTGTTTCTTGATAACTAACACTCAAGAACAAATTGATAATAGAAGCACAAACAAGCACACGATATCTAGTGCAAACCTCTCGTATTATTATAATCAATAAACTGACTTAAAACTTGAATACAATAATCCATCTCAATACAATAGCCATAATCATGGCTATGTATATATAGGGTGACCCAACATGACCAACAAGTAATTACTAAATAATAAACCTTAATTGCAACCTTATAAACTCATTAAAACATTAATGAATTCTATAGGCCCAATAGGTCCAACCCGATCACCTATACATGACAGGCCTACTATGATGAAAATTACCAACAATCACCCCTAATTTCCGACTCGAAACTACGAGATCTTCAACCCTGAGCAATTTTTCTCATTTCATCAAACTTGATTCTTGCAAGTGCTTTCGTAAGAATGTCAGCTCGTTATTCGTTGCCACTAATATGCTCCACCGTTAATTCCTTCCTCTCCACAAACTCCCGTACGTAGTGAAATCAGGACTTTATGTGCTTGCTCTGGCTATGAAAAACAAGATACTTAACCAACGCAATCTTCGATGTGTTATCAATCTTTAACACCACTTCTTGTAATTTCTTACCAGTCAATACCGCCAACAATTCACGTAACCATACAGCTTGTCCCGCAGCTGATCTAGCCGCCATGTATTCCGCCTCACATTACGTAAGTGCTACGGTACATTGCTTTTGTGAATACCAAGAAATCGAGGCTCCTCCAATTAAAAAGCATCACCGGTAGTGCTTCTTCCATCATCTTCATCAATGTTATGGCTACTTTCGTTGTACCGATCAATTCCTTTGATCCACCTCGTTTATACTTAATCCCCCATCTAACAATTCCTTGAAAACTGAAGAATTTGTTTAATTGCTTCCAAGAATGCAAGTGATACTTCTTTGAAGTTTGCATATCTCCTAATCATGCCAACCGAAAACGCCAAATCAGGTCGAGTGTTTAACAAGTAACGAAGACACCCAACTAAATTTCGGTACTCTGTTGCATCTGCATCAACATCATCCTCGAATTTTGACAATTTCACATTACGATCCTGGGTACACCTTTCAGATAATATTCTTCCATCCCGACTTCTTTCAATAGCCGTTGATGGATTCTAATCTTTCTCTTCATCCGTGAGACTTCGATTCTTAGATAGTAAGTGAGCATTCCCAAATTAGACATTTCAAACTTCTTGGACATCACAAGTTTGAATTGATTAATGCGTTCGAACCCGTAACTACTAAATCATCGACAAACACACCTACAATAATAATATTCCAATCAATCTCCAGTACACCGCTTTTTCTTTCGAGAACCTTAAAATTTTCAAACTCGTTAGAATTCCATCAAGCTTGGTATTCCACGCTCTCGGTGCTTGCCTCAACCCGTATAAAGCTTTGGTTAACTTGTAGACCTTGTTTTCTTCCTCGGGTTTAGCGGACCCATCTGGTTGAAAAATAAAGACCTCCTTTTGTAGCTCCCCATGTAAAAATGCCGACTTTACATCCAAATGATGTAATTGCCATCTTTCAGTAGCTGCAATGGCAATGAGTATATGTACGGTTTCAAATCTCGTCACTGGAGCAAAGACCTCGTCAAAATCGACTCCGGGTTGTTGTACATAACCCATTGCCATGAGTCTTGCTTTATATTTATAAGCTGAACCATTTGCATTTCTTTTCACCTTGAAAACCCACTTCAATCTAATAGCTTCAGCCGTTTTCAGTAACTCAAACAACTTCCATGTGTCATTCCATTTAATGGATTCGTGCTTCGTTTGCATAGCCTTTACCCACTCCGTTTTGGACTTTTCTTTACCAAAATTTCTTGGTTCACCTTCTTCTAACAAAAGAAGTTCAATGTCCTCCACTTTCGAACATAGGACATAATCATTGAACTTAACTCGTGCGATCGAAACACATGTAGATATTCGTAAGTTAGTTTCTGGTTCAGTAAGTGCTACGTCCCTAAATCAGATGCTGCTTATAGTGTCACTAAACTGGTTGCTAAGTTGCTGGATTTAGCAACCAGAGTTTCAGTAGTTGATGTCTGCATCTGTTGCTGAAATTGGCAACAAAGCTGAATTTTCGTCGCTAATGTTGTTGCTTCCAATAGGCTTGGTTACAACTTGCCCAAATTTGGTATCAATAATCCCTTTCCAATAAACCCAAAATAAACCCGGTTCTAGCTCTGGTTCTTCATTGTATTGCCTTGAGTTAGACGAAACCCATGTCGTCTTCTCTTCTAAAACCACATCACAAGTTATCACAACCTTCTGGGTCTTCTGATCGAACAACCGGTAGGCTTTGGACCCGATTTCGATTCCAATATGCAGTAAACTCCTCGATCGCTCTTCGAGCTTCATCAAGTGAGTTCCCACTATCTGTTCATACGCCAGACAACCGAATACTTTAAGATGAGCAATATTCGGTTTCTTCTGTTATAACATCTCGTATGGCGTTTTCCTTTAGGGCATGAGTAGGAATACGATTCTCGATGTACGTTGGGTTTCAGATTTCTTCGCCCCATAAGTAATTCAAGACACTCATTTCTTTTAACATACTTTGTGCCAGAATGCCTTTTAACAGTACATTCTCGTATTTGTATTTGTATTCGTTTAACCGACTCATAATGTAATTCGGATATTTGGTATTATTAAAAACTTGTATTTATTGGTATTTAACTTAGTTTACACGCTCATAACTTTCAAACTCGTCAAACAACTCTTACAATCCCTTAAAATCGCTTAAAACGGCTAACAATCGCATTTATAAAAGTTCAGGGACTATTTTTGCCAAAAATCAAAAAACTTAATCCCCAAGATAAGTCCTATAATGTTTTAATAGGTACCAACTCGTTTTCTTGTCGTTAAAGTCGAAATCTCTATGTTATTTTACCCAATTTTGTTATTTATTGATTATGTTTCCTATTCGAGCCTGTTTACCAAATAAATCAATTCTCTTTCTCATTATTATAACCAACTTATCAATAAACCCTAAATACCTCTACAAACTCAGCCTCCATCTCTTAAAATAATTATGCATAATGTTTTCATGGTGTTTTATCCAAGAATCTTCATTGTACGATTTGACTTTCAAGCTTCAAGACCATTTAACTCATGTTTTCTCATTGCTCCGTAATCTTTCCAGGTAAGTTTTCTTCATGAAAAACATTTTTTTGTCTAACTAACAAAAGCCCTCAATCAATTTTATTGATTGATGGTGTTTTGTCGGTCAATTGCTCTCTAGCCCGTTTTAGGGTATAATAGTCAAAATATTTGATTATCTAATTTCTCTATCTTCTGTAATTAGATTTATGTCAGAAGACTTTTATGTTTGTTTTGAAATTTTAAGTGTACTATTCAAAACCCGACTTTCGACTTGAAGTTCGGATTCTGAACACACTGCTCGCTTAAATTATTAAAATCTCATAACTTGATTTTTACACATCCGTTTGATATGATCCCAACGACTATGTTCTCTTTTTTAATTATAGTGTACTATTAAAGTTACATGTTTACTTGTGTCAGATCAGTTAGCTCGTTAAAGGCTCAGGACTCGTTTAATATCTTTATTTTATCGTTTAACACGCCTGAATATTAAGGTGAGTAATCACTCCCCTATTTTATAGATTTTAAAACTTTTGGGGACCTTATGCATAACACTTATATATATATATTAATTACATGACTTTCATATCTCAAGTATTGTGTTGTTAATCAATTGAATGTTTATATGCTAGTTTCTTATATGCTCATTTGTTTATTTATCGCATTCGGAGAGATCCATCATAATCACAATAAAGTACGATCATACGCCGTCTCAGTAGCCAAAGACTGATTCGCTAGGCAATGGTCAACCGACACCCTTACTTGTATTTATTTTGTCTTAGTAGCCAAAGCCCGATTCGCTAGGCTATGGTCAAACGACACTAATTATTTGCTCATTATTTGCTTAATATTTAATTATTGATACTCATGATATTGCTTTGCATAATTATATGATATACATCTATTTATACATCTTGGATCCCTTGTAAAGTTATGTTTACTTAATGTTTTGAGTTCGGTTTGATTCATGTTTCGTTAATCTTTTATTATTTAAGGTCTTGAGTCAAGTTTATTTGATATTTATCGTGCTTTTAATCTTTTGGTGTCTTGCATGTTGAATCCAATTCTTTCTATCATTTCATAATATGTTTGAGTTCGTTTTTCTCGTTAATGATTATATGATTACTTCACTAATGTTTTGTTATGTTTTCATATATGTGGTGGCTTGGAGAAACAAGGGAAGCAAGTTCTAGAAGGTTCTAAGCGTTACTTGGAGTTTAAGGAAGATAATTATCAAGATTTAACAAGATTAAACAAGAAAAAAAAAGAAAAATCCGAAATCCCACCCCAGGAGGGCGCCGCGTCGCACTAAGGCAGAAGGCAATATGCCTTCGCGGGGCGCCTAGGCCTTCTGGTAAGCCATCTTTGCAAGTCCAAGCCCGTTACTCGCTTATATAAACATCTCTTGCAAACGTAGCCGAGGGAAGCATTCTTGGAGCCTATTTTCCAAGGGTTTGTGAAGGTTTTGAGGATAGGAATCAAGGAGGATCATCAAGCTTTCATCCGGGTGTTCAAGGATCAATTGCAAAGGGTTTTATCGCTCTAACTTTCGTTCCTTGTTCATTATTTATCATGTCTTGCCTCTTTGTTTTTAAGACTTGTTTAGTATTGTTTTTAATAATGATGCTAGGCTAGACTTCATGTCTACCTAGGTTTGATGAACATGTTTGAGACTTGATTCTTGCTTTGGACTTATGCTTTGATTATGGTTTGTTGATTTAATAGTAAAAGACTTGATTTTGCTTTCATGATGCATATGAATGTTTATTATCTTGATTGATTGTTAAGTATAGCTTCACATAGATCTTATATCTCTTGATTGTGTTCTTTAGATTTAGGGTTTATGTTTAATCATTACTTGGTGTTTTGATTATTGTGAATGAATGGGCTCATTAGATCATAGAAGCTAGTTGATAGTTGGTTAGGGTTTTGAATGTACTGCTAAATTCCAATAGCTGTAAGATAAGGAGTTGTTCGTGTGTCTTGGACAGTTGCATGCTAGGACAGATTAGTGACAATATTCTTTCTTAGTGCGTTGATCCTTGTTCATGAAGTCATGATAAGTTTATCAAGTTATCTAGGGTTTAGTGTTTCGTGAGATTACTTGCTTTAGATACTATTAATTAACCCTATTTGATAACCGTGAGGAAATCAATATAATTGATTGCTTAAATAATCTAATATCCATTCTTTGTGATTTCGTTTGATTCAGTCAATGGTCCTTAGGGTTTGTTAGATGAATACGTTTAGAAATCAGTTTCCATAATCATGTTATTTGTCCATTGCTTGATGATTGTTGATACATGGGATTCTTACCTAGGTAGATTCCTTCTCTGATTGGTTTCAATCTTGTGTTTAATTGCTTATTTCTTGTTTACTTGTTTATTTGCTTTCTTAGTTAAATCTTTAGTTTAAAAACCCCCCTTTAAACATTAATAATAAATAATCGTGTCGTAAGTCGAGTCTAATTAGTTAATTAACGTTATTTATAGAGTCCTGTGGGTTCGATATTCCGGACTTACTTAGCTTTAGTACAAATGACCGGTTCACTTGCCGGTGTTTTGTGTAGTTGAGTCTTAAGTCTAGTTTTTATTACTTTTTTAGTTTAGTTAATATTTAATTGACTGTTTCCACCACATTATTATATATATTATATTATTACATCAAAATTTGGTGATTACTTACTCAACATGTGTTGTTGACAAACCTATTTTTACGCATATTGCAAGATGTTTATCTTAGGTGTTTGAAGTTATTGAAGAACTTAGTTTATTTGGCTTTTAGATTATAAATAAAAAGAAAATATGTTACTATTAAATTTGTTTTGTCTTTATTTGTAATCTCTTTCGAATAATGTGTATTTGATTTGAATTTAATAAAATAGTTATATATTGTCACTAATATTGTATGTTAGTGCCTTATGAGCTATGAACCAACAGTTCGCGCCACGGCATTTCTGTCGTAGGTTGGGGTGTGACAACTACCCCGTTTTTTAAGGTGTATGCGGTGTCGTTAGATGCCTTTGAATGCATTCCATGTCATAAAAATGGTTGAACTCATGTAAGGTAAACTCACCACCTCGGTCAGTACGAAACATTTTGATATTTTTGCCAACATCACTTTAAACTAATTCTTTAAACTTCTCGAAAGCTTCAAAGGACTCATCTTTAGCTTTTAACAAATATGTGAAAATAAAATCTTGAGTAATAGTTGATTAAAACAAAAACGTACTTACCCACTATTATTGGACAGGTAATTGGTTAAGACATATTATCATTCACAAGTTCTAGGACTCGAGTCTTCCTAAATACTGCCAAATTAGGAAAGGATTGCCTCGTTTGCTTCCCGACCAAACAAGATTCGCATAACTTGTTGTCATGGATAATGTCACGCATCCCTTCAATCATCTCCCTTCTAGCCATTAGCTTAATCGATTCAAAGTTCAAGTGACCAAGCCTAGTATGCCACAACCAACTTGTTTCTTCAATTCGACTAAGTAAACTAAATGGTTTACCAATCTTTAATTGTATCAGGTATAGCCGATTAGGAGATCGAGTCACATTCACTAATAACCTACCTTGTCCAACATGCATCTTAATGTAGGTATCTTTTATATGAATATCACACCCATGTTCCAAGGCTTGACTAAGACAAATAATACTACTTCGAAGAATCGGTACGATATGAACATCCTTAAGTAATCGTCTTCACTAGTTTTAGCCTCAAACAATATCGACTCCTTACCACTTATATCAACGAAGGAATCATCCCCAAACATAACCTTTCTCGTGACACGACTACTACGTTCTAGAAAAGAAAGACTTGTTACTCATCATGCGATTACTCGCGTCATTGTCCTAGTAAGATTCATCACTATCTTCAGACACGTAGTTTCCGGGTATATCCTTCTTTTCGATCAAGAACACCGTTTCCTAAACACTCTTCATCATAAATAGTGTTGGATTCTTTAGATAACTTTGCTTCACATTGAACATTCTGTTTTCTGTTGGGACAATTGGAGACAAAGTGTCCAAACTCATCACATCGGTAACACTTAACTTTTGAGAGGTCCCAGTTTTTGCCCCATTGTTCACGGTGTTCCAGGTTCGTGACGTTTACTTCATGACCACGGATTTGAACCAACCCGTGACCACCTCATCCTCGCCCTCCTCCACGTCCACGAGCTCGACGAGTTGACTCATGGTCATTGTACCGACTAATTGAGGATTCATACCTATGAAACATAAGTTTACCGTGGGTTTCAGAATGCTTGTCTTTTCTCGAATCCGGTCCTCGTATGCTTTAAAATGTCCCACCACGTCTTCAAATCCAACTGTTTTGAGATCCAAAGTTTTTTCAAAAGAGGCAATAATTTGAATAAACTTACTTCGGGATAGACTTGAAAGGAACTTATTGACCATATTGGTTTCCTCAATCACATCCCCTAATCTTGTCGCCTTTGACGCCATACCCGAGATTTTCGACACAAACTCATCAAAGTTTCCGTCTCTTTCATCCTTAGACCAATAAACTCGGTCATGAGGGTTTGCAATCTTGCATACTTAACCCAACCAGGCCCAAATAACACGATTTAGTCGCATTCCAAATCTCCTTGTCCAACTCAAGATTAACCACTTGTAAGATTGTCGCTTCTGGGATCGACTATTAAATCAACACAGTCGCGATGTTGTTGTTATCAACATCGGTTGCCCCGGGTTCAATAGCATCCCAAATATTATGCACGTTTAAGTGTACCTTCATTTAAATAGCCCATACCGTGTAATTGGTAGAGGTAAGCATGAGACTGTGGAATGCATTCGTGTACCCGCTCCCAGCACTCATCTTTGTTGTTTCTTTATCACCCATCAATCTTCATCAAACTTTAACCGTAAAAACAAGTCTGTCAGGTTTTATTGAACCAAGAGAACAAAAAAGAATTAAACCACAATTTTTATTCTTTTTTTTCATCCTTGTCGCGTCTTTGGAAGAAAAACTTGTATCTTTGACTTTTTAATAACAATTCTACTTGTAAGAGCATTCGCATTTAATCCCCTATCTCAAAATCCAAAATTACACTAAAATCACTATGTTTTCTCTCCGTTCAATTAATAATACTTTTTTACACATTTATCATTATCATTTATCTTTTCTTCACTCACAACCACTTTCAAAACATATTAAAAAATTATAGGATGTGAACAATAACTTTTCAAATATACTGAAAAATCAAAATCAAGTTTTTTTTAACCAAAGTGGGGTTCTTAGAAAAAGTATTTGCCAATTTGATGTAGTTTAAAAACTATTCCTTTAACTTGTTTTTCTCTCATATTTTAGTTGGATAAACAAAATTCATAAACATATTTTTAAACATTTAATTATAGGGTAAAGTTAAAATACAAAGGAACACAAAAATGAGAAGGGTGAGAAGCAATCCAGTCCATTGATCTTAGATTTAAATGTCTGAGATTAATTTAATAAATAAAAATTTATAGAAATGGCATGAATGTAATGACCCACCTTTGTTGACTTTCTCACTCCACATGCAGGCACATGTCAATTTCCCCATCATTTTAAAATGTCCATAACTTTTTTATACGACATTATTGATTTTTTTTAAATTAACCATAATAATAAGTGTTTTTTATCTTTAATATGAGTATCATATTGTTATATAAAAATAAAAAAAAATAATGGGTTTTTTAGTTGTCTTTTTTTTGTTGTTCATTGTGTCATTGTGTAATATGTTGTTTCCATGGTGTTTTACGTTTCAAGTCATTGTGTCTTACGTTTTAGGCCATTGTGTTATGCGTATTCACCATTGTGTCTTACGTTTTAGGCCATTGTGTTATACGTATTCACCATTATGTTTTACGTTTCAAGTTATTGTGTAACATGTATTAATCATTGTGTTTTATGTATTAGATAATTTGTTGTTATTTTATCATTATTTTTACATATTATTATTACACAATGGTGTTATTAGTATTTAAAAAAACATAATGATGAATTGAAAGACACAATGACGAAAAAAGACACAATGGTGTGCGAAAAAAGACAACGGTGTGCAAAAAGACACAATGATGTGCGAAAAGACACAATGACGAAACAAAGACACAATGATAAGTGAAAAGACACAACGACAAAAAAAGACACAATGGTGTGTGGAAAGACACAATGGTGTGTGAAAAGACACAATGGTGTGCGAAAAGACACAATGGCGAAAAAAACACAATGATAAGCGAAGAGACACAATGGTGTGCGAAAAATACACAATGACGAAAAAAGACACAATGATGTGTGAAAAGACACATGGTGTGCGAAAATACACAATGACGAAAAAAGACACAATTATAAGCGAAAAAACACAATGGTGTGCGAAAAGACACAATGACGAAAAAAGACACAATGATAAGCGAAAAGACACAATGTTGTACGAAAAGACACAATAACGTGATTTTTGTTTTAAATTTTATATAATAAAAATCATACTCATATTAAAGATATAAAAACGCTTGTTATTATAAGTAATTAAAAAAAAACAAAATATCATACGAAAAAGTTATAAACGTTTGAGAATGATGGGGGTATTAACATGTGTCTTACATGTGGGAAGAGAAAATATGTACAATTACCTTTATACCCTTTTTCCTTTAGTCCCACTTGACACATGTCAATTATTTATAGCTTATCACACTTCTTATTTTTATTACAATAACTTGACCCTTAATTATATCCACTAAAATTTTATTTTAACACCAATTCCCTGTTTCGTAATTAAGAATCTTTTTTAAAATAACTCTAGTAACAATTTCTTTATTTATTAGTTGAGGTTATAGTTAAATATGTAAAAATAAATAAATAAAAATTGTTTCAAAAAGAAAAAAACTTTCACACATAACCGTTGCAATAAATTAATTTTAAATTAAATATCTATTTATTTTCATTCACAGTGTAACTTTTCAATTGTATTGAATTAAGAAGAAAATATTTAAAAGTAAGTTATATAATTTTCATCGTAACATAAATAAAAAAAACGGACTATCTAGTTGTGTGTATTATCTCTTGATGCTCAGGTATTAATTTAGTTGAAAACATAGTTATATTACATTATTATATTTTTGGTATCACAAGTTATAATGAATGTGGCACATGTACCAGTACCGTGACGAATCAAAGCGATACCGTTCGAACAACATCTTAACCCCAGGAGACGAAGCTTTATTTTGGTGGTTTGTTCGGATGACTTGTAACATCTCAAATTTAATGGAGTTTTACAAAAATAATTACCCCCAAATAATTATCCTTTATTTAATTTTTTGTTTCTAAATTTGGTTTAGTTTGTTACAATACCATTAGGGATTGCCACTCATTACCAGTACAGTACTAGCATTTGCTATAGCTTACGGTACAAAAAAAAACTTATATAGTATGAGTAGAACTTCGTTTTAATAAGATTTATAAAGCAACATCCAGAAACTTTTTACACATACTAGCGTACTCAGGTTTTTTTAAAGTGAGAAAACTTGTTTTAAATGAGATTTTTTGTCTTAGAACCAATACAATTGAATATTTGTGTCGGTGTATCTGAAATAAATTGATAGTGTATCTGAAATAAATTGATAGTTAATGAATATAGGTGCGGTGAGTAATAAAAAGAAAATTAGTAATAGAATTATTCTAAAAAAATGGTTGCAGGTAGCAATAAAAAGAAAATTATTAATATAATTATTCTTAATTACCAAAGTGGGGAATTGGTGTTAAATTAATATTCTAGTGGATAACATTATATGTTTAAAATGATGTTAATTAAGAATTTGGTTTATCTAATTAAAATATGAGAGGGGGAAACCGAGTTTCAAGAAGTACCCAATTTGATAAATGATTTCCAAACTACACTAAATTGATAAATATTTTTTTAAGTACACTAATTTGGTAAAAAAAAAAACTCTAGAAAAATTCATTTTTTTTTGCAAGATCTGGCACTCTTTTAAAACAGCTCCTCCTTTTTTGTTTGGCAAAAGTTTTGAATACCTATTCCACGCTTGAACATGACCGCTAATCTTGCGTCGATCACGAATTAGATCAAACATGCTTTAGAACGATGAACTCCGGAAAAGAGCTTAACTACTCTGATACCAATTCGAATTAATTGCTAATAGAAACACAAACGAACACACGATATTTATGGTAAGCCTCTCTTATTATATAATCAATAAATTGACTCAAAGCTTGAATACAATAATCTCTGTCAATACAGTAACCCTAATCAATAAACCTTAATTGCAACCCGGTCACATCCACGTGATGGGCCTACTATGATAGAAATTACCAACAAACACTTCTATTTATTATTCATTAAATGACTTCAAACATATATGATAGACTACTTAGTGAGAAATGTGCATCTTCGGATTTGGACACACTAATTGTCGATGACCCAAATCTACGGTTGCATAGTTTCCGGGATATGGAAAAGGGTCATGTAATTCAACTTTGAAAATTTCCCATTGTAGTTTTTTGTTTCAAGTTTTATTCTTCTTTTTCTGTTTTGGTTCCGGTTGTATTTTCTTTCTTCTTGTTTGTTCGGGCTTCTAGCTTCTAGCTAGAAGGTTCCCTTTGTTTTCTTTTATATACGAGCCTTTCAAAAAAAAATCTAGATAGAGATCACTTCCAAACTTATTATATATACCATCTTCGAGAGCCTCTCTTTTCCAAAACGTAGAGCTCACACGTTCCTCTTCTCATCCAGGGGTGTGAGATAAACTTTATATAAACGTTTCATTATTTGGGCAATAGTAAACTTAACATAGATTGATTGTTTGTAATTTGCCGCTTGGGAACGAACCAAGTGGGAAAGGGAACAGCTGAAGCGGAAGAGTAAACGGGTACGATGTAAAAAGAAGATGTCAAAAGTAAGTCCAAAATGAAATAGATGAGCAGACTGTCATCATGAATACCATCACCCCTATTAGTTGGTATATGTTCAATTTTGTTTCGTAATGTTAAATTTTCGTTTATATAATAAAGTGAGGTTATTGTGTTTAAATTTTAAGGTATCTTTTTTATATATTAGTTTTTGTTAAAATTAATTAATTTCAAATACTTATTTTTTTAAATAATTTTCTATATTTAAATTAGAAATCTAATTAGCCACAGATTACGATGGAAAAACTTTATGTAAGTTTTAAAACAACATGTTGATAATTAGTCGGTGACTAGCCGCTAGAGAAGACTCGATGACCAACAGCAACCGGACATGAACCCAATGATAATCCGCTACTAACGTATCTGTAGGTAATCACGACGTAATGTGCGGACAATCTCTCTAACATATATATATATATATATATATATATATATATATATATATATAAAAGAGTTCAAATAAAAAACAATTGTTTTGTGAGAAGTGTGAGAATGCTTTAAAAATAAAGTAAACCACCCAAATATGACACTATATCATTTAAATAGGAAACTATACAACTTTTAGAAACTACCAATCTCAACCACTAGATCCTAGATCCAAAGGTCTACATCTATTCTTATGCTTCTCACAAAACATAAGAATATTTAAAGTTCAAATAAAAAACAATTGTTTTTTATGTTAACCCTACCATACACACACACACACACACACACACACACTAGTTTGATCCTCCCGTGTTACGAGAGTTTATTTAAAGTTTTGTTTTTAATCGGTATCGGAAGTTAACCGACAATGGAGATGATAGACCATCAACGAAGAATATGTAAAGCAGATAAATTAAATTAAGGTTTGATGATAAAAGTGTTTATCAATAAGTGAGATCTTATAACCCATTTGAGAGCTATTAGAGTTTGGTAAGACCCACAACCTGTCACACCCTCAAAATCCACTAACGGAGTTTTACCGTCAGAGGGTGTGAACTGGCAGGATCGGAATCATCAGTTATAATCAAACCATAAAAACGTTTAAATGAAAATAAGTGCGGAAGCGTAAAACCATAGAACAATGTTACGTCACGCAGGACGATTTAAAAACCAAGGATAACAGTTAAAACAAGTTTGCATAGTTAAAAGTTTATCACACAATGCATGTTCCTAAACCGCGCGCCCGCCTCGGCTACCTGAGAATAACATACTAAAAGTGTCAACACAAGGTTGGTGAGTTCACAAGTTATATAAAATAAATCGTTTAGCGTTTGCGTTCAGCGTTTTACGTTAAGTGTTTTGCGTAACCACGTTACGGCGTTTAAGCGTTTTGCGTAACCACGTTACGGCGTTTAAGCGTTTTGCGTAACCACGTTACGGCGTTTAAGCGTTTTGCGTAACCACGTTACGGCGTTTTGCGTTTTGCGTAACCACGTTACGGCGTTTTGCGTTTTGCGTAACCACGTTACGGCGTTTTGCGTTACCAGATAGTGTTATGTCAAATTATATATCGATAGGTAGCTAGTCTATACAACAAGTATTACTAAGTGTTCGACACCGAAGCTGACTCGTTTAGTAAGTGCCTTGTCACCAGGTCCTCCAGACCATGGTACGTGTTAGCCAAAATTACACCCGCTCGACCTCCAGTCGAGTTTAGCGTTGGGTGGGGTTTGTCAAACCCAGTAGTACTACTCAACAGTGACTCGCTATTCTAAATATTAACCGGTTCGATGTGTAGGACTTCAATTGTTTCGTTTGCCACTTAGTCTTTACAAGTGATATATAATTTACTAACAAAATCTTAAAAATGCGTTGTGGAGTATGTTATCTCCCCCAAAAGAAAAGCGTTTTAAGCAGTTTAAAAAGGGGAAAGTGAAACTCACTGTTTGCGAAGAATTTCCCAAAATAATCACCAAGATGCGCGTCACCGAAAACTCTCTCTAACGTTCTAAAACAACAAAGAGATTTTTCTAAGTGTCGAAATATTATCGAGTCTCTAGACCCGGCACATAATACCTATGCACATAACATGTTTCGTGTTTCGCTCGTGAATCGTGTGTGACTTTAACAAGTGTTTTTGTGACACATCACATGTGTAAGCAATCATATACGTGTCATGTATTCATAATGTACATTACTAGCAATTTTTCCCGTAAGGGCATTTTGGTCAACAAATAACAATTAACTAGCCATTATTCCCCATAAGGGCAATTTGGTCAAATCATGGCAATCAATTAGCAACTATTCCCCGCAAGGGTATTTTGGTCGAAACATAACAATTATATAACAAATATCATATTTCATGCATTTTTACACAACTCAGCAGCTAGTTTCACCGAGACAGAAATCCCACTAGAAAGATTGTACTATTTCACCGATCATAGCATCTCAATTAATTTACCAAAAATCATCACAGAAGCACATATGTCTTAGGTTTCCAGAACATATTTTATTACATTTTTATTCTTCATAGTTTTCTCACAATCATCAAATCAGTACAGCAAACTCATAACAGTCAGATTCATGCACAACAGAATGTTATTTGCAATTCCCGTTAAACGAAAAATCCAATAAATGCAAGACCACTTGGGTTTGGTTCCTAACTCAATGAGTCAACTTCCAGAAGTGGAACCAACCCAATTGGTCTCGTAGTTCATGAGATATAACATTTACAACATAACCTAACAGCAGGTCTAACAGCTCAGCTTTGCACAACGTTTTTGTAAAATCATAAAAGTAAACTTCTACTTGTCCAAAAATTACAAACTTATACTTTATAGAAACTAGACTCAACCTAGTTTACTGCAGTACCCACAATCTCAACCAATTTTCACGTTTACACTTCGTTACAGTCACTTAAACATTGTATACACATTCTGTTCAGAATCTGTTTACATCCAAACTCAACATAATAACATCATGCATCCATATAACCCTCTAGACCCATAAACACCATCCATGCACATCAATTTCACATTACATACAAGATTAGGGTTTGTGTTTTAACTCAAATCAAAGACACAACAATCAACATGCAACAAGATTCAATCTAGTTATCAAATCATCATTCAATCAACAACAATCATTCTAGTGATACATACACACAAAATCGGCTGCCTAGGGTTTTCAATTAACCCATTAAACATCAAAATCAAGCAACAAGAAGGTAAAGGATGATCAAATATACCTTCCTAGCACCTAGTTCTTCAATCAAAGGCTTGAATTGATGGTGTATATGTGTGTGAAAGTGGACGGCAGCCAAGGGTCAAGAGAGGGAGAGGCCGATCGGGATTTAGGGAGGGAGGAAAATAATAGTTAGGGTTTAGTTATAATTATTATTTATAGAATACAATGTTACACTTTGACCCCTCCACTTCTAAGTATTACTTAACTAGCTTAACTAACTTGTTTTCGTCTTGAGTTAACGTTTATAACCATGTTATCACATAACACATAAGTCTAACACATAATTATCACATAATTAATGTTTTGACGTTTTTCGTTTATTTATCAATCGTTTGCGTCAACTCGTTTGCGTTTCGGTGCAAATCCCGAAAGACTACACATGTAGTAAGTGTTAAGCGTCATTTAAACCCTAGTTTAAATGCAATGAAGTGTGCGTTATAGATTCAGTGATCTTTAAGTTTGAATTGACGGAGTTGAGTTAACGGAGTTAACCTGAAATTGACGATTGTCACATCATTCCCATGTTAAAGAATTTTCGTCCCGAAAATTTGAGTCAAGTCGTGATGAGAGTCTGAAAGAGTAAGAAAAAAATTTCAGTTTGTCATATTATCCCATAGTAGAAAGAAATTTCGTCCCGAAATTTAATTCATACCTCCGGTGATGTCTGACGGTTTGCCGAGTTTCGCTGTTTTTTGTGTTTGGTTAGCCCTTCAAAAAGGTGAGGATACTTTTTCATCATTTGATCCTCGCGTTCCCACGTGAACTCCGGTCCACGTCTCGAGTTCCAACGAACCTTAACGATTGGAATTTTGCTTTGTTTGAGCGTTTTGGTTTCCCAATCCAAAACCTCGACTGGTTCCTCAATGAAACGTAACTGTTCATCAACTTGTAGTTCCTCCAAAGGGACTACTTGGGTTTCATCAGATAGGCATTTCTTCAAATTTGATACGTGGAATACATCGTGTACGCCACTGAGTTCTGTTGGTAGGTCCAGTCGGTACGCCACCGGACCAATGCGCTCAGTTATCCGGTACGGACCAACATACCGTGGGTTGAGTTTGTTTCGCTTCCCAAATCGAACCACACCTTTCCAAGGTGAGACTTTGAGTAACACCCGATCGTTCACTTGAAATTCGAGAGGTTTTCGGCGCTTGTCTGCGTAGCTCTTTTGGCGATCTCGTGCTGCTGCCATGCGATTTCGGATTTGAACAATCATTTCCGAGGTTTCGAGTACCAGTTCTGGACCAGTGATTTGGCTGTCACCCACCTCTGCCCAGCAGAGTGGTGATCGACACTTCCGTCCGTACAGCGCTTCAAACGGCGCTGCTTTAATACTTGCGTGGTAGCTGTTATTGTACGAAAACTCTACCAAGGGTAAGTGGGGTTCCCAACTTCTTCCGAAATCCAAAACGCATGCACGCAACATATCCTCCAGGGTCTGAATAGTTCGTTCACTTTGCCCATCCGTCTGAGGATGGTATGCTGTACTCATACCGAGACGGGTGCCTAGTGCGCTTTGCAGCGACTTCCAAAAGTGCGAAGTGAAACGAGAATCTCGATCGGAAATGATCGAGACAGGCACTCCGTGTCTCGACACTACTTCCTTCATGTAAACACGAGTCAGTCTTTCCATTTTGTCCGTTTCCTTAATTGTTAGGAAGTGTGCCGATTTAGTCAACCGGTCAACGATCACCCAGATGGTATCGCATCCCGTCGGTGTCTTAAGCAAACCCGTAATAAAATCCATTGAGATGTGTTCCCATTTCCACATTGGGAGTTCCGGTTGTTGCAGTAGACCAGATGGTTTCTGGTATTCTATCTTGACTCTGGCACAAGTCAAGCATTTGCTCACGTAGGTGGCAATGTCGGCTTTCATGTTCGGCCACCAGTAAAGTACCTTTAAATCATGATACATTTTATCTGAGCCATGGTGGATAGAATATCGGGACTTGTGAGCTTCGTCCATCACTAGAGTTCTCAACTCTCCGTATCGTGGAACCCAAATCCGGTTCTCAAAATATCGGACCCCGTCCGATCTGGTTTCAAGTTACTTGTTCATGCCCCGCATGAGTTCCGATGGAAGATTATCAACTTTCAAAGCTTCAAGTTGCGCATCGCGAATCTGATCGGGTAAGCTGGCATGAATCGTGAGTTGCAATGCTCTCACCCGTCTGGGTTTATCTGTTTCTTTTCTGCTGAGGGCGTCGGCCACCACATTGGCCTTGCCAGGGTGGTACTTGATGGCACAATCATAATCTTTAAGCAGGTCGACCCAACGACGCTGTCGCATGTTCAGCTCCTTCTGATCGTAGATATGTTGGAGACTCTTGTGGTCGGTGTAAATGGTAAACTTGGTACCGTACAAGTAATGCCTCCATATATTAAGAGCAAACACCACAGCTCCGAGTTCCAAATCGTGGGTCGTGTAGTTCTTCTCGTGAACCCGTAGTTGTCGAGAGGCGTAGGCTATAACCTTCTCGAGTTGCATCAGCACACAACCGAGACCTTGTATAGATGCGTCACAGTGTACCTCAAAATTTTCCGTTCCCTCGGGGAGGGCTAAAATAGGGGCGCTACAAAGCTTGGTTTTCAACAGTTGAAAAGCGGATTCTTGCGCGTCACCCCAATTGTACTTAGTGCCCTTGTGAGTCAAAGCGGTGAGGGGTTGAGCAATCTTTGAAAATCCCTCGATGAAACGCCGGTAGTAGCCCGCCAGTCCTAGGAATTGTCGCACCTCAGTCGGAGTCTTAGGTGCTTCCCAGTTTTTGATGGCCTCTACCTTACCGGGATCGACATGGATACCATTCTCATTGATCACATGTCCTAAAAAGTGAACCTCGCTAAGCCAAAATTCACATTTCGAGAGTTTAGCATACAGTTGTTCCTTCTTCAATAGTTCCAGAATTACCCTCAAGTGCTCTTCGTGGTCAGTCTCGTTCTTGGAGTAGACGAGAATATCATCGATGAAAACAATCACAAACTTGTCGAGGTACGCCTTGCATACTCGATTCATGAGATCCATAAATACGGCTGGTGCGTTGGTTAGGCCAAAAGGCATAACCGAAAACTCGTAATGACCATACCGTGTTCTGAAAGCCGTCTTTGAGATATCTTCTTCGCGCACTCTCAGCTGGTGGTAACCGGATCGGAGATCGATCTTCGAGTAGTAACTCGATCCTTGAAGCTGGTCAAACAAATCATCAATTCGGGGTAAAGGATAACGGTTCTTGACCGTCACCTTGTTCAACTCCCGGTAGTCGATGCACATTCGGAAAGTCCCGTCTTTCTTTCGGACAAACAAGACAGGGGCTCCCCACGGCGATGAGCTAGGTCGGATAAAGCCCTTATCCAACAAATCTTGCAACTGAGTGGACAACTCCTGAAGTTCCGCCGGTGCGAGCCGATACGGGGCTCGTGCTATGGGTGCTGCACCGGGTGTCAACTCGATTTGAAATTCGACTTGACGAATAGGAGGGAGTCCGGGAAAATCCTCCGGGAAAACTTCCGGGAAGTCTCGCACAACAGGTATATCTTCAATTCGTTTCTCCTCCGCGGGTTTCTCAACAATCTGTGCCAAAATTGCCGGATGACTCTTTCGTAGATACTTCTGTGCCTTCATAAGGGTAATGACGCTTGTGGTCATGCCGCTTCTCTCGCCTCGGACCGAAATGATCTCGCCGGAAGGGGTGGTAATATGGACTATCTTATCATGGCATATAATCTCCGCTCGGTTCTCGGATAACCAGTCCATGCCGACAACGACATCGAAACTACTAAGCGTAAAAGGAATAAGGTCGATATCAAAGACATGACCTGACAGTTTTTAACTTACATCCCGCAAGTACATGAGTCGTTATTATAGTCTTACCGTCAGCTAATTCAACAGGAAACTTAGCATCTAACGGGGTTGGAGTTAAGTCTAAAAGTTGGCTAAAGGCTTTCGACACAAAACTCCTATCAGCTCCAGTGTCAAACAAAACAGAAGCAAAACAATCGTTTAAAGGGAACTTACCAGACACCACATGCGGATCATTGCGGGCTTGACCCGATCCAATCACAAACGCTCTTCCCTTGCCATTGCCTCCACCATTACTGCCACTTCCATTACCCCCATTGTTGTCATTCTGTTTCAGCTTGGGGCAATCTTTCCGGAAATGGCCTTCCTGCCCACATTCAAAACATCCCTTCGTCGTCATCGGTAGCTTAGGAGCATCCTTTGCCGCAAGGTCTCCCCTACATTCTTTCGCTTGGTGACCTATCTTTCCGCATCTTTGACACTTGACACGGTCACACTGGCCAACATGATGATAGTTGCACCTGTTGCACTTTGGATATTTCCCAGCATATCCGCTCGAAACCTGCCCGCTACCGTTGTTGTTGTTGTTGTTGTTGTGATTCTGAGTGTTAAAGCTCCGAGTGAATTCGGGCTTACGGTAGTGTTGTTGCGGTGGGAGGTTCGAGGATGAAGATCTGGTGTTGTCAAACTTTCTCTTCCCGCTGTTCGGGTTGCTGTTGCTGTTATTGTCGTTACTCTGGTTGTCACGGGCTTTAACGGTCGAACTCCTAGGTGGTAACGCACCTTGGGTCACAGCCTGATCCGTTAGTTTGTGAGCTAAACGGATCGCTTGTTGGATCGTGGCTGGTCTGGAAGACGTCACCATGCCCTGAATCTGCGGTGCTAATCCATCAATGTACATTTCTATCCTCTTGCTCGGCGGATCCACCATCCGCGGACACATCACAGCCAACTCGTGAGAACGAGTAGTGTAGGCTTCAATTTCCGAGCCCACCATCTTCAGCGACCAAAATTCTGACTCTAACTTCGAAATCTCTTCTCTCGGACAGTACTCCTCTCGCATCATGTTCTTGAACTCCTCCCAGTTCATCGCGTTAGCCAGTTCCAATCCAAGAATTTGCACACCTGCACATCGTCTGGGGACACCTCTGAGTGTGCCTCTGGCTCAGCCGATTCTTCCTCCGGTTCTCCTTCGGGTTCCTCCTCGGGATCTTCCTCGGGATCCTCCTCAGGCTCTTCTTCGGGATCTTCTTCAGGTTCCTCTTCAGGCTCTGCCTTAGGTTCGGCTGCGTTCTGAGCAAGTTGCATTTGTAAGACATCGCAACGCTCTCGAGCTATCTCGGTTCGGGTCCTTGCTACTTGGAGTTGCTCTTGCAAGTTTATCATCTCGGCTTGCATCTTCCTCATAATCTTCATCTGTTGATCACTAGCTTCTTGCATTTCCTTCGTTGCCGCTGCCATGCGGGCAATCTCCTCCTTAGTCTCGGTTCCGTCTTTTAACAGTCCGGAAACGTTCGCTCTCGTATAGCGCATGTAACCCACGTCACGCTCCAAGCATGAAACAACAGCTGCGAGAACTCGCTCTACAGGTTCGTTTATGGGTGGTAGGGTGTTGGGATAAGCAGGGTGGTTCGGGTGAGGTAACGGGGGAACTTGTTCGCGATAGACCATACGTCTGATCATGTTAGGGTACCAATCCCAGCTAACGTCGTTTTCGTAAATGCCTCCGGATAGGCGGTACCTCTTCGGTGCGAAAGCTTCGAGTTCCGGGACTACTCGGGGTGGCGATGCGGTAGGTAACTGCGGTTCCTTCCCATGAGCATGAGTCATCGAATCGGATGATGATGAGGGTGGCGTCGACATTCCTACAGGTAAGCCGTGTATGCGCGCGCGTATGAGTGAAAGAGGTAAAGAGATAAGATTACAAGACTACACAAACCTATGCAGTGCGTATCATTATAACTAATGGGTCGTCGCGGTTATAGTCTAGTATGCATGCAGCTTCTAGTTCGCTATAACCAATGGCTTTGATACCAATCTGTCACACCCTCAAGATCCCCTAACGGAGTTTTACCGTCAGAGGGTGTGAACTGGCAGGATCGGAATCATCAGTTATAATCAAACCATAAAAACGTTTAAATGAAAATAAGTGCGGAAGCGTAAAACCATAGAACAATGTTACGTCACGCAGGACGATTTAAAAACCAAGGATAACAGTTAAAACAAGTTTGCATAGTTAAAAGTTTATCACACAATGCATGTTCCTAAACCGCGCGCCCGCCTCGGCTACCTGAGAATAACATACTAAAAGTGTCAACACAAGGTTGGTGAGTTCACAAGTTATATAAAATAAATCGTTTAGCGTTTGCGTTCAGCGTTTTACGTTAAGTGTTTTGCGTAACCACGTTACGGCGTTTAAGCGTTTTGCGTAACCACGTTACGGCGTTTAAGCGTTTTGCGTAACCACGTTACGGCGTTTTGCGTTACCAGATAGTGTTATGTCAAATTATATATCGATAGGTAGCTAGTCTATACAACAAGTATTACTAAGTGTTCGACACCGAAGCTGACTCGTTTAGTAAGTGCCTTGTCACCAGGTCCTCCAGACCATGGTACGTGTTAGCCAAAATTACACCCGCTCGACCTCCAGTCGAGTTTAGCGTTGGATGGGGTTTGTCAAACCCAGTAGTACTACTCAACAGTGACTCGCTATTCTAAATATTAACCGGTTCGATGTGTAGGACTTCAATTGTTTCGTTTGCCACTTAGTCTTTACAAGTGATATATAATTTACTAACAAAATCTTAAAAATGCGTTGTGGAGTATGTTATCTCCCCCAAAAGAAAAGCGTTTTAAACAGTTTAAAAAGGGGAAAGTGAAACTCACTGTTTGCGAAGAATTTCCCAAAATAATCACCAAGATGCGCGTCACCGAAAACTCTCTCTAACGTTCTAAAACAACAAAGAGATTTTTCTAAGTGTCGGAATATTATCGAGTCTCTAGACCCGGCACATAATACCTATGCACATAACATGTTTCGTGTTTCGCTCGTGAATCGTGTGTGACTTTAACAAGTGTTTTTGTGACACATCACATGTGTAAGCAATCATATACGTGTCATGTATTCATAATGTACATTACTAGCAATTTTTCCCGTAAGGGCATTTTGGTCAACAAATAACAATTAACTAGCCATTATTCCCCATAAGGGCAATTTGGTCAAATCATGGCAATCAATTAGCAACTATTCCCCGCAAGGGTATTTTGGTCGAAACATAACAATTATATAACAAATATCATATTTCATGCATTTTTACACAACTCAGCAGCTAGTTTCACCGAGACAGAAATCCCACTAGAAAGATTGTACTATTTCACCGATCATAGCATCTCAATTAATTTACCAAAAATCATCACAGAAGCACATATGTCTTAGGTTTCCAGAACATATTTTATTACATTTTTATTCTTCATAGTTTTCTCACAATCATCAAATCAGTACAGCAAACTCATAACAGTCAGATTCATGCACAACAGAATGTTATTTGCAATTCCCGTTAAACGAAAAATCCAATAAATGCAAGACCACTTGGGTTTGGTTCCTAACTCAATGAGTCAACTTCCAGAAGTGGAACCAACCCAATTGGTATCGTAGTTCATGAGATATAACATTTACAACATAACCTAACAGCAGGTCTAACAGCTCAGCTTTGCACAACGTTTTTGTAAAATCATAAAAGTAAACTTCTACTTGTCCAAAAATTACAAACTTATACTTTATAGAAACTAGACTCAACCTAGTTTACTGCAGTACCCACAATCTCAACCAATTTTCACGTTTACACTTCGTTACAGTCACTTAAACATCGTATACACATTCTGTCCAGAATCTGTTTACATCCAAACTCAACATAATAACATCATGCATCCATATAACCCTCTAGACCCATAAACACCATCCATGCACATCAATTTCACATTACATACAAGATTAGGGTTTGTGTTTTAACTCAAATCAAAGACACAACAATCAACATGCAACAAGATTCAATCTAGTTATCAAATCATCATTCAATCAACAACAATCATTCTAGTGATACATACACACAAAATCGGCTGCCTAGGGTTTTCAATTAACCCATTAAACATCAAAATCAAGCAACAAGAAGGTAAAGGATGATCAAATATACCTTCCTAGCACCTAGTTCTTCAATCAAAGGCTTGAATTGATGGTGTATATGTGTGTGAAAGTGGACGGCAGCCAAGGGTCAAGAGAGGGAGAGGCCGATCGGGATTTAGGGAGGGAGGAAAATAATAGTTAGGGTTTAGTTATAATTATTATTTATAGAATACAATGTTACACTTTGACCCCTCCACTTCTAAGTATTACTTAACTAGCTTAACTAACTTGTTTTCGTCTTGAGTTAACGTTTATAACCATGTTATCACATAACACATAAGTCTAACACATAATTATCACATAATTACTGTTTTGACGTTTTTCGTTTATTTATCAATCGTTTGCGTCAACTCGTTTGCGTTTCGGTGCAAATCCCGAAAGACTACACATGTAGTAAGTGTTAAGCGTCATTTAAACCCTAGTTTAAATGCAATGAAGTGTGCGTTATAGATTCAGTGATCTTTAAGTTTGAATTGACGGAGTTGAGTTAACGGAGTTAACCTGAAATTGACGATTGTCACACAACCCGTGAAAATTATTCTTTGATGATTATGGGGTTATTTTACAAATAAATGAGATGTTATAAGTTATAACTCGTTTAAAGGTTATCCGGATTTGGTGGGTCCCATGACCCATGAAAATTATTGTTTGATTATGAAATAGTTTTACAAATAAATGAGATGTTATAACCCATTTAAAGACTATCCGGGTTTGGTGAGACCCATACCCGCGAATTCGGGTCAAATGCATAAGAAGCCTCCATTTATAAATCAAGCAATCTGGTGGCTCTAGAGAATGGAGGGAACAACCTGAGAGCGACACCTAGGATTTTATGGTAGGCAATTATATATATATACACACACTAGTTTTTATCCATCGTATTACGGGGGTCGTTTTATATTATTTGTTTCTGATATTTATTTATTTTTTGAACTTTTTTTTTATTGTATGAAAGTTAATAATATACTTATGGTTTGATGATAAATTGTTTCACAAATAAATGAGATGTTATAACCCGGTTTAAAAGCTATATAAATTTGATGAGACCCAAGACCCGTTTATTTTTTTTAATATAAAATTATTTTTTTTAAATAAAAATGATATATATATTTTTAAATAAATCAGATATTAATTTTTAGCATATCCTTACTTTATAGGATTTTTATATCAAATATTTGTTGAGATTAGTTTTTAATTAAATGAGATGTTAGAACCCGTTTAAAAAATATTTGGGTTAGATAAGACCCATGTCCGTGAATTCGGGTCAAATGCATGAGAAGTCTCCATTTAAAAATCAAGCAAATCTGGTGACTCTAAAAAGGGGGGAAGCGACCACATCGCAACACGTAGGATTTTATGTTTTCGTTTATATATATTATTTTTGTCCCCGAATTATGGGGGCTGTTTTACACTACTCGTTTTTAATATTTATATACTCTTTTGGGTTTAATTTTATTTATTGTAATGAAATTTATAATATACTTAGAGTTTGATAATAAAAATGTTTCACAAATAACTAAGATGTTATAACCCGATTTAAAAGTTATCTGAGTTTGGTAAGACCCAAGTCCCGCTTATTATTTTTTTACTATAAAATTGTTTCTTATTTATAAATAATTTTTTTAGCAAAATCATATAATAATTTTTAGTATATCATATTTTATAGGATTTTTACATCAATAATTTGGTGCGAATGTTTTTTAATTTAATGAGATGTTATAACATGTTTAAGGAATATCTGGGTTTGGTAAGAACCCGTACCCGTGAATTCGGGTCAAATGCATGAGAAGTCTCCATTTAAAAATCAAGCAAATCTGATGACCACAAAAAAAGGGGAAGCGACCACATCGCGGAACATAGGATTTTATGTTTTCGTTTATATTATATTATATATATATATAAGAGTTCAAATAAAAATAAGGAGTTTCCTAGCAATGGTAAGAACCAATAGATTTTTGACATGTGACATTACAAAATATGGTGAAATAACAAATCTAGGAAACTATGTCGGTTATAATGGTAAAAGAGTAATTTAAGAAAACTATGACAGTTTTTGGTAATTTTAAATCTCAACCATTTATTAACATAATCTAATTGCTATGATTTATTCCTAGTCTTCCTAGAAAACTAATTATTTTTAGGATAACCATCCCCTATATATATATATATATATATATGATTAATATCATTACAGAACTTTTAAATTATTTAAAAACTTGAATGAACCCTTGAAATTTAACGTTTTTTATAAAATTTTTTGTATGTTAGTGTTAATTGAGTGTAGTTTTATCACTCTTTATATCTATAATTACGATTACAATTATGAAAATTAGTTTTTACATATATCTAAACTTTTTTCTGCATATATGTAAATTTGTTATTACATAAATTTTACACATATGTAAACTTGTGATTTATATATGTAATAACAAATTTATATATAAAATATGATAAAACTAGTCTCAAACAATATTAATATATGAAAAAAATTGAAAAATGTTTGTTTTTTATGAGTTCTTAGAAGTTCTTAACTTTTTTGGAGTTCTCAAATGATACTAACCATATATATATATACATACATATATATATATATATATGGCTTAGAGAATTCGATGTGATGGTTAAAGCATTCTTAAGTCATCTCTAAAGATCTCCGAGGGGAATTGACAAATTATAGAATATAATTAAAAGTGGATAATAAAAAAAATGTAATGATTTCTAATGTAATTTTGAAGATGGAGACGAGGGATGGGCCAGGAATGCTCTAAAAGCCTTCACATAAGCTTTTCTATATTCATCTTTTTCTTTAAAATATTTCATCTCCATTAGAGCATTCCTAACAGATTCTCTATATTATGTGAGTGAGTTCTCTATATATAGTATAAGTGATTGTGAGTGAAGTTGATGGAGAATTTGTGTTAATGAGTAAATTTGAAGAAACATTGTTTACTCTCTACAATATTTTAATGTTTTTTGAAAGTGGTTATAAATTGATAAAAGATAAAAGATAATAAAAAATATAAAAATATTTTTTAATATTTTAATGTTTTTTAAAAGTGATTATAAATTGATAAAAGATAAAAGGTAATAAAAAAATATTTTTTAATATTTTAAATGTTTTTTATGCTTATTGAGTCTGATCCTAGGCGTTTTCGTCAAAGCTACAAAACTTATGTGTATACTTTAAAGATTAATAAATAATAGTACTCTAAATCTAGAGATGTATTATTAATTCATTGCCACTATAAATAATTAAATATATGTGAGTGTATAAGAAATATAAAAGTTTAATAAAATTATGTGAGATAAAAATTACGGATAGAGAACGAGAACATGATATTGTAGGTTAAATAAAAATTAGAGATGAATTTTAAAGAATATAATATTTAGTTAAATTATAGAAAAGAAGATTGAGAAACTGATATGAATGCTTTAATTAAAGTTTTTGTTAAAGTTTTCTCTACAAATTGGAGAGAAATTAATTTTTGATAACAATATATTTTTGTTCAAATGTCATTTAACTAGCCATTTCACATAAGATATCAAATAGATGTCATGCCATTATTTCCTATTATATTATGATCTATGACTCGTTTTTCTATTATAACTCATGAACCATAAGACTTTATAAGTATTGAAAAATAAATTATTATGTGATACAGGTTTCGAACCTAAGTCCTTATGTTTCAAACTAAAGGTGTTTACAAACTCCACTAAAGTGGTAATTGTGTTTGATTTCTTGATTTAACATATGTAACGATTCCGGCAAATCCAGGTATACCCTAGCCGGTATATACTATTTACGTGTCATTTAGTATTGATTATATGAGTTATAGTACGTGTATACGAGTATATATGATTCATAGAACGAATCATACTCGATTATATAGTGAATCGTATTGGAATTACAATTAACCAATGAACGATTATTGAAACCCGAACGAATCGGGAATTACATTATAGACGAAGTATATAATGTTTAGTGATGTTTACGAAGTATTAATGCTTCGGGATAAGTGAATTATAGCACAGAAAAAGGATTTCGATTTATTAGTACGTCGGTACGATAAACGAAATCTTTAACATCAAACCAAGCAAGAGACGATCAATCAAGCCGAAAAAGATGCACAATTACCGACAATACAATGTTTTAAGTCATTTAATGTCATGGGTTAAGTTTTTAAAGTTTTTAAATCAGTTTTATGTAAATTTTATTTTAACCCGAAAAACGACCATTTTAGGCTCGTTTTAAGCCGAATTACGAGTTTAAACGAGAAACGAACTGAGCCAGATTATCCAAAACATTATCCGGATTACGGAAATCAGAATATGTGGCTAATATTGAAGTTGTGGGGCCCACCCCCCCACCTTTACTTGGACCGATCGGCCCTATGGTTCACCATATCATTTCATTTTTCTTTTTTTTCAACAAAAACTCTCTCAAATCTCTCAACTCTCATCCACATTCATCCAATCTTCTTGAGTTCTAACCAAAAATTTGAAGGTATAAACATGTTTTAATGCTTGAATCTTGTTTCTAATTCTATAATCTTGAGAAAAGGAAGTTCCAAGTGAAATATGGGTGAAAACCCGAGATGGAACCGATCCTTGCTAGATCAAGTGATGTATACAAGTTATACACGGGATCTTGATCCAAGAAACGAGTTAGAAGTGTCAATAACGAATTTTTACGGTTAGAATCTTGTAAAATGAATTTCTATGTGAAAGACGGGAGAAAACCCGAGATGAAACCGACTCTTGCATGATCAAGAGATGTATACAAGTTATACAAGGGATCTTGGTCCAAGAAATGAGTAAAAAGAGTCGAGAACGGATTTTTACGGTTAAAACCTTTGTTTTTATATCAAAACCGACACTATGAATGAAATGGTTTGATTGTTGGTGTAGCTTGCTTGGTATAGTGTTATTGTGCTTGTAAGTGTTGTATCTAGTGGCTAGCAAAGGCTAGAAACCAAGATCTTTGCGATCTAACGCTAGAAAACACAAGATAGTTCGGTTTTCGTGTGAGTTAGTGATTTTGGACAGATTGTAGCGTGCTTAGAGTCGGGTCATGAAATTTCACAGACATGATCTATACATGAAAATATGAGATCTGTGAATTTTTGGTAATATTTGGATAAAATATGAATATTTGGTGAATTTAATGCTCGGTTTTGGCCAAAAATGATGAAAAATAGCTAAACTTGATGAAAAATTCTGAAAAATTTAGGATAAGCTTTTTATAACATATAAAAGTCACACACAAAATTTGAGCTCAGTTGGAGAAGTCTAAAGGGGCTTTTCGGTAAAACGAGTTCTAGAGCTTTCTAGCTCGGTTTTTGTGGAAATGGCTTGAAAAATGAGTTTTGGGTTCTGGAAAAATTCCAGGGAGTTATGAGGATGGCAGGGATCATCCCAGAAAAATTTGGGTTTTTTCTAAAGTCTTATGGTATTTTTGACATATTTAGTGTTTTAATAAGGTTTAAAAATAGATAAATAAATGTAAATAAAAGAAAATAAATCTGGAAAATTTTTATAAAATTTCTTACTGTCAAAATAAGTTTTGTGCAAAATTTCAAGACCCGAGACTAAACGGGTAATTATTTGTGCTAAAAAGAACATAAAAACAAATTTTTAAAGCTTAAAACGTGTAAACCGGCAAAACTCGCATAAGCGAGCTGACTGGTATATGAAAACCCTAAAAGTGGACCGTTTCCATAAAACTAAGTAAATTAAGTAAAAATAAATCATCCGAAAATAATTCGGATGATTTGGGTAATTTTACCCGATTTTACTGTTTCCGGCACCTAAATGACGGAAACGGGCCCCGCGGCCAAACGGGGTGTCCAAACCGAGCTCTAATTTCATCACTTTAACTAAATTAACAGTCAAACACCATTTTTGGGTCGGGTGTGACCAAACCCATTTTTTTGAAACTAAAAACGGATAATCGTGCTAGGCACGCAAATCAAGGAAATCATAAAAATGATAATTTTGACCGTCAGACTCTAAGCAATGTCACAATCTGAGTCCTTAGAAGTGTCACGGGGTTAACATTGTCCCCGAATCGAGTACAGTACTGGGCTAACAATGTCCCCAGATGTACCGATTGATACGTATTTAATTTATGGGAATTATATAGTAACGACTAGATATTATATTACAGATCCAGGCTTATAGCAGTTCATTGTATCACGTCCCGACTCACAGAAAGGTGATTTTCACCAGCCCCTTTTACTGAACTGTTTTAAATATTTTCCCGGGGCGGAAAACATGTCTTTATTAAAGTATTTAAGTACATACCGATCGTATGGAAACACTTGTATATTTAAATATATATATGGTTTGATGCATAGAATATATAAATTGTTTATCGTGTGGGTTTGTTCTGGGGTAACATAGTTCCCAGAGGTTATTATTATTGTTCTGGGGTAACATAGTTCCCAGAGGTTATTATTGTTCTGGGGTAACATAGTTCCCAGAGGTGATTATTGTTCTGGGGTAACATAGTTCCCAGAGGTTATTATTATTGTTCTGGGGTAACATAGTTCCCAGAGGTTATTATTATTGTTCTGGGTAACATAGTTCCCAGAGGTTATTATTGTTCTGGGGTAACATAGTTCCCAGAGGTGATTATTGTTCTGGGGTAACATAGTTCCCAGGGCTTATTATTGTTCTGGGGTAACATAGTTCCCAGAGGTTATTATTGTTCTGGGGTAACTTAGTTCCCAGAGGTTATAAATGTTCTGGGGAAACATAGTTCCCCGCATAATTACATTGTTTAATAAATGATTATTAAAATGATCTGTCAGTGTTTATTTAAATTAGTGAAACTCACCAACTATTCGTAGTTGACCCGTTTTCGTTACATGTTTTCTAGGTATGCCCAAGTTGGAATGATTGATATGTGCTTAATGATCTGTGCTACTTGTTGGAAGCTTGCTGATCTATATTTTGTAATGAATATATTAATGTCTTATCGGTAAAACTCGTGTGTAACACCTAGACAGTAACGAATTAGCAACAATGTAATATGATATAAATTAATGTAGTGGTATTTTCTTTATAAGTAATGCTGTTGATATCAGATGTGTCTGTTGCATCCCGTGTACGTTTCCGCTGCGGTTACGGGGTGTTACAGAACTTGGTATCAGAGCCATTGGTTATAAAGAATTAGGATGTCTGAAAAAGATACCTAAAATATAACCAGTAGCTCAAGTATTATAGGATCTGAATATCAACTAATAATTTATTGTGACGGGATCTGGATGAACTTGGATGGACAAGTGAGTTATTATGGTCCGGAACATAATAACAGACTTGTCTGCACGGGAGAATTCAGGGGAAGTCACGAGGAACTTTAATTAGGTAAAATTGGCAACATATGTGTAAATATATGATAATATTATTATGTGGTAAAGTTGTATAAATAAGTATGTATTAATTTGATTATGAATTACACTATGGAAAGAACTATATGCTTGTTAACTTGTGTGCAGGTAAAAATGTCAAGCCCGCATAGCTTATCAGTAGAGGAGGATCCGGAGGAGGTTAGCCCCGGAAACTCCGGGAGCTTACACGTGTCATCCGACTCCGAGCCTAGCGAGGCGAGTCACAGGAGCTCGAGCCAGTCCTCCCCGGCCCGGATCGTCAGATCCCCTACTCCACTCGCACCGCAGGCCACCTCTGTCCCTCCGGGATTTGGTCCCCGCCTTACGGCGCGGATCAGCATTCCGCGAGTCCCACCGACCTCTCCCCCACCCCGACCTGCTACTCGTCGGGGAGAGTCCTCATCTCAGCCCGAGCCGATGGCTCCACCTGTCTGGGGCCTTCCTAGACAGGAGCGGGATGCGGCAGCCTGGCTACGAGTGCTCACAGAGCAAGTAAATGAGCACTCAGCCGCCCTGACCGTGGGGGTACAGAGACGGGTGTACCTTGGTGACCGCATACTGGATTGCCAGTATGCAATCGACCGGTTGACAAGGGAGTGCTCGTACTCCCTATTGATGGTTCAGCGGTTAGAGGCGTGGCTCCGGGGGGTGATGGCAGTAGTGGTGGCGTTGGTGGCAGTGATGATGTGGTGGGCATACCACCGTGTTTAGTAGTTATGTTGGGATGGGGATAGTCAGGGACCATTTTTTTTGATACTCTGTGTAAGTAGTTAGTGGTGATACTAACACGGAGTGAATCTTGTTTAGTTATGATACAACCACTGGCCCCTAGGGTGGGTCTCTTTTGGGGCATATCTTTATAGATACTTTTGGGTATCATTCAAGCACTGACCCTTTTACGGGTTATTTCGAGATGATACCGACATAGGGCCCTTGTATTAAAACTTAGTTGTGTAATGTTGACTGGAAAGTATGTAAACTGATGTTTGTGTAATATGTATCAATGTTTACTAATGAATGAAATATGTATTGTGTTTTATAATTTGAGATGGTATTGATTATATGTATTTCTTGATGTTGTGTAGAATGGCACCGAAACGATCAACGAAAATATCGGAAGTAGATGTGAGCCGTTTGATTGCTCAACAGTTGGAGGCGGCGATACCGGATATAGTATCGCGCATCGCCGCCAGTATTAATAACTCGACCAATCCAACCCCTCCGAGCAATCAAACGCCCATAAATAATGACGGGGAACAAAATGCTAATCCTCCAAGGAATGATAACACTATTCCGAGTAATGACGCACCGCCTAGGGTGGTCGTTACTGACAGCAATGGCCCTATACCTACGGTAGAGACAAACCGTACTGAACCAATTCGTGCATCCAGGGGATGTTCGATCAAGGATTTTATGTTGTGCAAGCCATTAGAGTTTAGCGGGTCTGAAGGACCGAATGGGTTAGTTAAATGGATAGAGAAAATAGAATCAGTGGTGAATATTAGCAACTGTCCCGAGGATTGTGTCGTTAAGTACGCCACCTGTACATTCACCGACCATGCCTTGACATGGTGGAACACCATAGTACAGACTCGAGGTCAGGCGGCGACAAACCACATGACCTGGACGGAGCTTAAGGCTCTTGTGTTGGAACATTTCTGCCCAAAGAATGAATTGCAGAAATTGGAAAATGAGTTGTGGAATCTGGAGATGAAGGGGGCGGACCACTTGGGTTATACCAATCGGTTTAATGAACTGTCACGATTAGTACCGTGGTTGGTCACCCCGGAGACGAAGAGGGTGGAACGTTATATTTGGGGACTTACTCCAGTAGTGAGGAGTATAGTCAACGCGGGGGGACACCAGACGTATGAAAGGGCAGTGACACAGGCTGGCATTGTCACGTATGATTTCTTACGGAGCGGATCACTAAAGGTGACAGGAGAATCCGCTGGGGGAAAACGGGGTACACATGATCATAGAATCCAGGAAAAGCAGCAAAGCAAACGAGCTAGGCCCGCTGCCCAGAGCTATGCCATGACTAGTTCGGGCGGAAGGCAAGAACCGCAGAAAGGAACGTTTCCTAAGTGCGGGAAATGTGGTTACCACCATGGTGGCGTGTGCAAAGAGGTGGTGTGCCACCGGTGTGGCAGGATTGGACACTACGCACCAAATTGTAAGACAAATCTGAACAACCCGAACCGGCAACCACAACCTATTCGTGCGCAACCATTTAGAACTCAACCAGCCCGACAGCAGAACCCGCAAGGAAATCAGATGGTGACCACTAGCCGTGCTTGCTACGAATGCGGCAGCACGGATCACTTCAAAAGGAACTGCCCGAAACTGAACCAGGGAGGAAACGGGAGACAACTCACGGGTCAGGCATCGTCGTCCAATCCGGCGCGAGGCCGAGCATTCGTGATGGGGGCGAACGAGGCACGCCAGGACCCCAGCGTAGTGACAGGTACCTTCCTCGTCTCTGATCATTACGCTTCTGTATTATTTGATACAGGCGCCGATAGAAGTTTTGTCTCCGTTAGATTCCTTTCGATAGCAAACCTTCCTATTGGTGAAACCATAGAACCTTACACCGTAGAAGTCGCTAACGGTAAAACCATGATAGTTAATCGGATAGTTCGGAATTGCCCTTTTATTCTGAGCGAACAATCCTTCCTGATTGACTTGTTACCGGTAGAATTGGGTAGTTTTGACGTGATAGTGGGAATGGATTGGTTGGCACGTAACAGGGTAGAAATAAACTATGAAAAGAAAACCGTCAAGATCCGGGTGTCGGATGACGAGGAGGTATTAGTGCAGGGAGAAAAATCCGGCACCATGATACCATTTATATCCCACCTCAAGGTGTTGAAATATATACGTCAGGGATGTGTGGCGTATCTAGCGAGCCTGACGGCCACTGATTCTGAGGAAAAACGGGTGGACGATATTCCCGTGGTACGCGAATTTCCACAAGTTTTTCCAGAGGAACTTCCTGGATTACCGCCAACCCGACAGGTCGAATTCAGAATCGATCTGTTACCTCAAGCTGGCCCTGTTGCTAAGGCACCCTACCGACTTGCACCATCCGAGATGCAAGAATTATCCAACCAGTTGCAGGAATTGTTGGATAAAGGATTTATACGTCCCAGTTATTCCCCGTGGGGCGCACCTGTTTTATTCGTGAAAAAGAAGGACGAGAGCCTTAGAATGTGCATTGATTACAGAGAATTGAACAAGTTGACAATCAAAAATAGGTATCCTCTCCCCCGAATCGATGATCTTTTCGACCAACTACAAGGTGCGAGCTACTTTTCAAAAATAGATCTTAGATCGGGATACCATCAGGTTAGAATTCAGGAGGAGGATATCCCAAAAACTGCATTCCGGACTCGCTACGGCCATTACGAGTTCTTAGTTATGCCTTTTGGGCTAACAAATGCGCCAGCAGTATTCATGGATCTCATGAATCGAGTCTGTAAACCCTATCTCGACAAATTCGTCATTGTATTTATTGACGATATTTTGATATACTCGAAGAGTAAAGAAGAGCACGAGCAACACTTAAAGTTAGTTTTAGAGCTCCTGGATCAGGAGAAGTTATTTGCAAAATTCTCCAAGTGTAACTTCTGGTTACAAGAGGTGCAATTCCTCGGTCACGTTATAAACCACCAAGGAATACACGTTGATCCGAGTAAGGTTGAAGCAATTAAGAATTGGCAAGCGCCTAAATCTCCAAAGGAAATCCGCCAATTCTTAGGCTTAGCTGGATACTATCGTCGATTTATAGAGAACTTTTCCAGCATCGCCCAACCTTTAACCCTCCTGACTCAAAAGGATCGGAAGTATGAATGGGGTGAAGAGCAGGAAACGGCGTTTCAAACGCTAAAACAAAGATTGTGCCAAGCGCCAATCTTAAGTCTCCCCGACGGAGACGATGGTTTTGTCGTGTATTGTGACGCATCTCGGAGAGGGTTAGGATGCGTATTGATGCAAAATAGTAAGGTTATAGCCTATGCTTCTCGACAATTAAAAGTTCACGAGAAAAATTACACTACTCATGACCTGGAACTGGGAGCGGTCATCTTCGCACTTAAAATCTGGAGGCACTATCTCTACGGTACAAAGTGCACCATCTTCACCGATCATAAAAGTTTGCAACACATATTCGATCAGAAAGAACTGAATATGAGACAACGAAGATAGGTCGAATTATTAAGCGACTATGACTGTGACATCCGTTATCACCCCGGCAAGGCTAACGTCGTAGCCGATGCCTTGAGTAGGAAGGATCGGGTTAAGCCATTGCGAGTGCGAGCGCTGGGGATGATAGTCCAGTCGAGCCTTTCGGATTTGATTCGAGTCGCTCAACGCGAGGCGTTGAAAGGGGACCAATTGGAAAAAGAGGGACTTTTCTGTAACGAGAAGAATTTCGAACAGCGTGGGGACGAAATTCTCTATTTCAAAAATCGGATTTGGATTCCGACCCTCCATGACCTTCGTGAATTAATCATGGACGAAGCACGTAAATCAAAATATTCCATACATCCGGGATCAGATAAAATGTACAAGGATGTGAAAGAATTTTACTGGTGGCCGGGTATGAAAAAGGATATAGCCACATACGTCGGCAAGTGTACGACGTGTGCGAGAGTTAAGGCGGAGCACCAGAAACCCTCGGGAATGTTACAACAACCAGAAATTCCCGAATGGAAATGGGAGCAAATCACGATGGATTTCGTGACACATCTCCCTAAGACATCCCGGGGACATGATGCAATTTGGGTAGTCGTGGATCGATTAACCAAATCGGCACATTTTATCCCGATTAGGAATAATTATAACACTGAGAGACTTGCGCAGATTTATATAAATGAAATAGTGTCTCGTCATGGCATCCCCATCTCGATCATCTCCGATAGGGATAGCCATTTCACCTCCAAACTTTGGCAAGCTGTCCAAGAAGCATTGGGAACACGTATTGACCTAAGCACAGCTTACCACCCTCAGACCGATGGTCAGTCTGAGAGGACCATTCAAACTTTGGAGGATTTACTTCGTGCCTGTGTACTGGACTTTAAGGGAAATTGGGATCAACATCTCCCACTCGTTGAATTTTCCTATAATAACAGCTACCATAGCAGTATAAAGGCAGCACCTTATGAAGCATTGTATGGATGGAAGTGCCGATCACCACTTTGCTGGTCTGAAGTGGGTGACTCGCAGGTCATTAGATCGGATCTGGTCCAGGAGACGACCAGCAAGATTCTTGAAATTAAGAACAACCTGAAAGCCGCGCGGGATCGGCAGAAGAGTTATGCCGATACCCGTCGAAAACCGTTGTCATTTGAGAAGGGGGAAAATGTATATTTGAAAGTATCACCCTGGAAAGGAGTGGTCAGATTTGGAAAGGCGGGGAAGTTGGCCCCTAGATATATTGGACCATTCAATATTACTGCGAAAATCGGTCCTGTAGCATACCGATTAGAACTGCCTGATGAACTGAGTGCAGTACACAACGTGTTTCACGTGTCGAACCTGAAACGGTGTCTGTCGGATGAGACATCGGTATTACCCTTAGAGGGTGTTCAGATAAATGATAAGCTCAACTTCGTAGAGGAGCCCATTGAAATAGTGGACGGTAAGATCAAGCAACTTAGACACAATAAGATCTCGTTGGTCAAAGTTAGATGGAATTCGCAACGAGGCCCAGAATTTACTTGGGAACGAAAGGATGAATTTCGGAAGAAATACCCCCACCTATTTCCTCAAAAGGGAGTAGTTGACGTGTAAAATTTCGAGGACGAAATTTTTATAACGGGGGGAGAATGTAACGATTCCGGCAAATCCAGGTATACCCTAGCCGGTATATACTATTTACGTGTCATTTAGTATTGATTATATGAGTTATAGTACGTGTATACGAGTATATATGATTCATAGAACGAATCATACTCGATTATATAGTGAATCGTATTGGAATTACAATTAACCAATGAACGATTATTGAAACCCGAACGAATCGGGAATTACATTATAGACGAAGTATATAATGTTTAGTGATGTTTACGAAGTATTAATGCTTCGGGATAAGTGAATTATAGCACAGAAAAAGGATTTTGATTTATTAGTACGTCGGTACGATAAACGAAACCTTTAACATCAAACCAAGCAAGAGACGATCAATCAAGCCGAAAAAGATGCACAATTACCGACAATACAATGTTTTAAGTCATTTAATGTCATGGGTTAAGTTTTTAAAGTTTTTAAATCAGTTTTATGTAAATTTTATTTTAACCCGAAAAACGACCATTTTAGGCTCGTTTTAAGCCGAATTACGAGTTTAAACGAGAAACGAACTGAGCCAGATTATCCAAAACATTATCCGGATTACGAAAATCCGAATATGTGGCTAATATTGAAGTTGTGGGGCCCACCCCCCACCTTTACTTGGACCGATCGGCCCTATGGTTCACCATATCATTTCATTTTTCTTTTTTTTCAACAAAAACTCTCTCAAATCTCTCAACTCTCATCCACATTCATCCAATCTTCTTGAGTTCTAACCAAAAATTTTAAGGTATAAACATGTTTTAATGCTTGAATCTTGTTTCTAATTCTATAATCTTGAGAAAAGGAAGTTCCAAGTGAAATATGGGTGAAAACCCGAGATGGAACCGATCCTTGCTAGATCAAGTGATGTATACAAGTTATACACGGGATCTTGATCCAAGAAACGAGTTAGAAGTGTCAATAACGAATTTTTACGGTTAGAATCTTGTAAAATGAATTTCTATGTGAAAGACGGGAGAAAACCCGAGATGAAACCGACTCTTGCATGATCAAGAGATGTATACAAGTTATACAAGGGATCTTGGTCCAAGAAATGAGTAAAAAGAGTCGAGAACGGATTTTTACGGTTAAAACCTTTGTTTTTATATCAAAACCGACACTATGAATGAAATGGTTTGATTGTTGGTGTAGCTTGCTTGGTATAGTGTTATTGTGCTTGTAAGTTTTGTATCTAGTGGCTAGCAAAGGCTAGAAACCAAGATCTTTGCGATCTAACGCTAGAAAACACAAGATAGTTCGGTTTTCGTGTGAGTTAGTGATTTTGGACAGATTGTAGCGTGCTTAGAGTCGGGTCATGAAATTTCACAGAGATGATCTATACATGAAAATATGAGATCTGTGAATTTTTGGTAATATTTGGATAAAAGATGAATATTTGGTGAATTTAATGCTCGGTTTTGGCCAAAAATGATGAAAAATAGCTAAACTTGATGAAAAATTCTGAAAACTTTAGGATAAGCTTTTTATAACATATAAAAGTCACACACAATATTTGAGCTCAGTTGGAGAAGTCTAAAGGGGCTTTTCGGTAAAACGAGTTCTAGAGCTTTCTAGCTCGGTTTTTGTGGAAATGGCTTGAAAAATGAGTTTTGGGTTCTGGAAAAATTCCAGGGAGTTATGAGGATGGCAGGGATCATCCCAGAAAAATTTGGGATTTTTCTAAAGTCTTTTGGTATTTTTGACATATTTAGTGTTTTAATAAGGTTTAAAAATAGATAAATAAATGTAAATATAAGAAAATAAGTCTGGAAAATTTTTATAAAATTTCTTACTGTCAAAATAAGTTTTGTGCAAAATTTCAAGACCCGAGACTAAACGGGTAATTATTTGTGCTAAAAAGAACATAAAAACAAATTTTTAAAGCTTAAAACGTGTAAACCGGCAAAACTCGCATAAGCGAGCTGACTGGTATATGAAAACCCTAAAAGTGGACCATTTCCATAAAACTAAGTAAATTAAGTAAAAATAAATCATCCGAAAATAATTCGGATGATTTGGGTAATTTTACCCGATTTTACTGTTTCCGGCACCTAAATGACGGAAACGGGCCCCGCGGCCAAACGGGGTGTCCAAACCGAGCTCTAATTTCATCACTTTAACTAAATTAACAGTCAAACACCATTTTTGGGTCGGGTGTGACCAAACCCATTTTTTTGAAACTAAAAACAGATAACCGTGCTAGGCACGCAAATCAAGGAAATCATAAAAATGATAATTTTGACCGTCAGACTCTAAGCAATGTCACAATCTGAGTCCTTAGAAGTGTCACGGGGTTAACATTGTCCCCGAATCGAGTACAGTACTGGGCTAACAATGTCCCCAGATGTACCGATTGATACGTATTTAATTTATGGGAATTATATAGTAACGACTAGATATTATATTACAGATCCAGGCTTATAGCAGTTCATTGTATCACGTCCCGACTCACAGAAAGGTGAGTTTTCACGAGCCCATTTTACTGAACTGTTTTAAATATTTTCCCGGGGCGGAAAACATGTCTTTATTAAAGTATTTAAGTACATACCGATCGTATGGAAACACTTGTATATTTAAATATATATATGGTTTGATGCATAGAATATATAAATTGTTTATCGTGTGGGATTGTTCTGGGGTAACATAGTTCCCAGAGGTTATTATTATTGTTCTGGGGTAACATAGTTCCCAGATGTTATTATTGTTCTGGGGTAACATAGTTCCCAGAGGTGATTATTGTTCTGGGGTAACATAGTTCTTAGAGGTTATTATTATTGTTCTGGGGTAACATAGTTCCCAGAGGTTATTATTGTTCTGGGGTAACATAGTTCCCAGAGGTGATTATTGTTCTGGGGTAACATAGTTCCCAGGGCTTATTATTGTTCTGGGGTAACATAGTTCCCAGAGGTTATTATTGTTCTGGGGTAACTTAGTTCCCAGAGGTTATAAATGTTCTGGGGAAACATAGTTCCCCGCATAATTACATTGTTTAATAAATGATTATTAAAATGATCTGTCAGTGTTTATTTAAATTAGTGAAACTCACCAACTATTCGTAGTTGACCCGTTTTCGTTACATGTTTTCTAGGTATGCCCAAGTTGGAATGATTGATATGTGCTTAATGATCTGTGCTACTTGTTGGAAGCTTGCTGATCTATATTTTGTAATGAATATATTAATGTCTTATCGGTAAAACTCGTGTGTAACACATAGACAGTAACGAATTAGCAACAATGTAATATGATATAAATTAATGTAGTGGTATTTTCTTTATAAGTAATGCTGTTGATATCAGATGTGTCTGTTGCATCCCGTGTACGTTTCCGCTGCGGTTACGGGGTGTTACAACATATATAAATGTGATTTCTCTTCAAATATAAAACCAAAATTATATTTAATTGTTAACATTTTCATATTTCATAATATCACATTGTCTTCTCATATGATCATATATCTCTTTAACACAACCATTTAAGATTGTTCGTCGTTTCTCTTTTTTATTATTTTTCTTTTACAACAAAATCTTAATCTTTGTAAATTTATTTTTTAAATCTGTGACAACATTTTGTTATAAATATCCTTTTTATATACACAATATTTAATATAACAATATCGGTATGCATGTTTTATTTTAAATAAATCAAACACCAAGATTTGGTTTTCAAGTTATAATTATAATGCATAATACATTAAAAATTTAAAAAAAAGTCATTAATAAAAATTATTATATGAAGTAATTGAATTTTTTATTTTTATTATATTTTTTTACCAATGTGAAGCACGGGCTTTAACCTAATATGAAAACTAAGTCTAAAGAGGTTAATATTTTGCAAATGTGTTGGGACACAAGATAAGTATTCTTATTTTCCACTTGTTTGGATATAATATTTCGTAAAGGTTAAATGTTTTAAACGTTAACAAATATATGACGTTGTTAGTAAAACAAACAGCATTAAATTTCCGCAGCAAAATACAACTGAAAGTTTTAACTAGTAAGTTTTAATATGCGTAAGACCAATTATATGCAAAGTATAGCACGTGTGAACTAGAATTAAAAAAGAGGTTTTGGTTCATGTAACTAGATAAAAGATGAATAATTAATAACATTTTTTGTATGTTTTTGTTAGAATACGAGAATAGAAATACTTGTATGATTATGACATTAAGAACCACGTTATAATTAGATTTTTGTTTCTGTTTTTTCCGTTTTGCATTTTTGTGAAGAGAAGCAATTTTCAATTTATCATCAAGACTTATAATGATCACAAGATTTTTGTTTCTGTTTTTTCCGTTTTGCATTTTTGAGAAGATAAGCAATTTTCAGTTTATCATCAAGACTTTTAATAATGATCACAAGATACATTATTCTTATTTTCATAGTCTTATCATACGCACACTGTGACACAATATTCATTTTTAACATCCCGAAGTAAAAAAAGTTAGATATAAATAACCGTATAGAAATAATGAAACAAAGATCAAATACATTTTATTCTTAACATGAAAACGGTGAGAACCAATTTGATGTTATTATTAGGTTTATTTTTATAGGTGTTTGCTGTTAATTTTTGTTCGTATTTGCTAATTTTCGATTATGAGACGTTATAACTATTTGCTGATTTATATATTTTTTGTTATTATTATATGTTTTCTTTTGTTGTTATAAGTATTTGTTGGTATTTGCTGTTATTATGTTGTTCTTGATTTTGATTATTTTGTTGTAATTTTTAGGTTATTTTCTTTATTATTATAAATCATTGTTTATGTAGATTGGTATTGTAGTTGGCATTGTTTCTTACCTTCTTATTTTTTTTATAAATTGGTATTATTTACTACGTTCTCATGTTAAGATTAAAATGCAGATGAGCTTTCCCCTAGAAATAATAACATCAATGAATTATATCGTGTAATAATTAAATCATCATATATACTTAAATAAAATTCTAAGTATCATACGCACCTAATTTCATATCGTGAAATTCAAAATATCAAATATTCTTTGTAATATAATAATTAAAAATTTTCAAAATATCAAATATTCCTTTTTAATATAATATTAAATCAAATACAAAATATATGGCAGGCAGTGAAAAAATTAAAACTGAGACACCTTGTCTTTTAAAAATCATCGATTATGCTGAACTTTTTGAAGAACCCGGACTATAAATTGACACTTTGTTTAAATGATAAAAAGGTAATTTTTCTTAAACGTAATACTTAATTTTATACCACAATTAATTTAATACGTAATTACCCATTTAACTATTATATATTTTCTCACATAATTACATACATCGTTCTTTATGTTTGTATCTGGTTTCACTCGTCATTTATTTTCAAAATTAACATACATTGTTCTTTACGTTTCCAAACGCTACACCGTTTGTCATTTGACCATAACCCAATTGATTGTTCTTTAAGTTCGTCTCCACGTGACCCCACCCCATGTGACTACCACCTCCAACCTCCGGCGCCGGCCCTGCGTTTAGATCTGAACGATTAGAGCTGAAAATCTTGACCATTAATTGCCAAACCCTTCAAAAATCTAGCCAGAAAAATAGATCGAACCGGGATGAATAGGAAGAGTCATGGATCAGAGAGTAGCCGTTGTAACCCCAATTTCATGGATTTAAACCCCCAATTTCACAAATTTGTTGAAATAGCGGTGGTTGGTGGTTCTGTTGATGATGGTGGCCGACAATTTTGTTGATAGTGGTGAGCGGAGATTCCACTGCAGGCGGTTGAATGGCGATTCTATTGTATGGGGTTGTGGTGGTGGTGGGTAAGGAGAGAGAGAGAGAGAGATTTGAGTTTGAGAGGGAATTTTATATTTATATATATATTTTAATTATATAATCGAATTTTATATAATTTACTATAAAACGATTACAATAAAGTGGCAGGCAAACGGGCAACAAGCTGCGCCGCAACCCCCTTTTGAACAGCAAAGCCAATCCTGCTAAAAACGAAGCTTTGAGACCTAGAAGCTGAAGAGGTTCCGTGTACGACGCGCTGAACCCTACTCAAAAATTTCACAGCCTTTGGAGCCAGAAAACCAAATGTATCAAAGGCAAATGGTAGAAAGACATGTTGATTATCTAAACAAGATTTCTCGTGTTTAACAACTTTGCCCGATTCAGCCTTCAACGCAGCCTGACCCACAACAAACCCACGGTCCCTGAGCCCAACAAGAGGAGACACTCCTGTAAGATCCACACAAGCGTGTTTCCCCCCTGCCCACCCGAACACTAGAATATCAGCTGGTCGTAAAGTAGACCTCCCTTCAATAGGATCCGTGAGAAAGTTAACAGGGGCCTCCTTTTTAGCAGAAATCCCTGCCCGTTTAAGAACATCACACAGAACATCCCTAACCAGATCATGTCTGTATTTAAAGCCAGACAATTCTTTGCAATGCACCGCATGGTCACCAAAAGAATCCAAACAGACCTTGCGACAAATTGGGCAAGGTTCATCCGTCGGGAACATAGGGATCATTAACCGGTACTTAAGGATAGCCCGATACTCCAAACCCGACATACGTTGGCCTAATCCTTAATTATATTACAATGCTTTTATAAATATAGATATGTAAAATGACTGATTTGTCCTCATGTGTAAAGCACATGACTAGAGTTAAAGATAAAAATTAACTAAGTTATGACCAAATGACAATTTGTGTATCGTTTTGATACGTAAAGGACAAATAATGTCAATTTCGAAAATAAAGGACATTGAATGAAATCATGTGTAAACATAAAAAACAATGTGTAATTATTTCTATATTTTTTTTAATAACCAATTGTATTGTATAAGAATAAAAAACCATCAAAAGGCTAAGAAAATACAAACACATTAAAAACAGCGCAAGAACCACACGATATCATAATATTAAACTCGACACAGTCATCCCGCATCAAAGAAGAGAATTTGGTTAGTATAAGAACTATTTTAATTTGATACTCCATCCGTCTCATTATAAGTGTTCATTTTTAAAATTTATTAGTTAATTTCCAAGTTTACCCTTAAACACACACAACTAACATTAATAAACAATATTGATTGGCCCACTTTTCAAGGGCATTATTGTCATTTGGTAAGATAAAAAAGTAATCATTAAACCCATGCTAAACTTTGTGTTTTTCAAACTTGGACACTTATAATGGAACGGAGGGAGTACATTAGAAACATGCATTTTTGTTATTTTACAACTCTGACATAAATTTAATTGGAGATTGTGAACATGAAAAACAAATAAATCTGTTATATCTAGGGGCGAATTTAGTGTTGGTTCCCCGGGTTCATAGGAACCCACTCTTTTTAAATTTTGCGTTAAAACGATATATAAAATGTATTCGTTAGAGAATTCATAAGATTTTTAGAAGTTCAAATGACATAAAAAACTTTAAGATGATGTAGTGGTAAAGTCTTTCTTTAAAACCTTCCCAGTCTCTTGAAAGGTATGAAGTTATAGTCCTTCAAAGATCAATTTTGATTACAATTTTATTTCTTTTTGATAAACCATCATTGTGTTACTAATTTAGGTTTTACCTGAAATGTCTCAATTTCAAGTCTTTTTAAGTCTCATTTTGGTAACTTTTTTTGTTCATTTTGGTAAACCATCACTGTGCATTTAGTAAAGGTTTTTAATAGTTAAAAAAAGAACGTTTTCGCTTCCGATTATTTCCAAAGTACCTATTCACACATCACTTATTCACAACCCATTAATTGTAATTTTATTTTTCATTTTTAATGGCCTTACATGTTTTTTAAATTAACATATTATTTTATTATGGTATCGTATTATATCATATCTCTGATAATGCCCGACTGGCCCGAAACATTTAACGGTTGGTTGTGCTTGGTTATGTGAAATTTGAATATTGAAAAAAGATGAAAGGTGAACCCATAAGACGAAAAATCCTTAATCCACCACTAGTCATACCTGTTTCAAGTAAGAGGGCAAGTATTCCAGAGGCCCAGGACCACCAGGAAAATGAAATATGACAGGGTCTTCTTTCGGATTTCTTGTTGATTCAACAAAACAGTAAAATAATTGTATGCCTTCCTTCTTCCCTGTTCTCACATAACTTTCATACAAAATACTTCGACGTTTAATTAAAAGAACGAACACATAAATACATGCTTTTATTAGTTAAATGGGTAGTTTATACATAAACAATTTAACGAAAAAAAAGAAAAGAAAAAACAATCATTATTGAAATACCCGGTTTCTAATTTGAAAGGAAGATCACCAGCATATCCAGGCAGTCTTCTAATAATTGAGTTGGAATATGATTTAGTTATAAAGCATGATTGCAGGAAGACAAGTAAAACAAAATATTTTATCATGATTGAAGGAAGAGATGTCTATGCTCCCTTTGTTGTATTTCTTAAAAGCTTTTGGAACCCATTTACTATAATATACAGGGGAAAAAAATATGGGGAAAGTGACTATAGGTATAATTGTATAAGAGCATCCTAGTATATTTTATATATTTTTCTCTAAAATTTAGCTAAATATATTATTTCGTAAATTTATCTATCATTATTCAAAAATCTTCCACATTTCATTTCATATTTATATCCATAAATTCATTTTTTTTTATTTTTTTCCTTTTGTCTTGTTATATAGTATATGATGATCGAAAGATAGTTGATATATTGTATGGTATGGATTAAAAGTGAGATCTTATACTTAGGTTTTGATTTTAGTTGTCATATAACTCATCTATATAATAGAAAATGTATTGGAAATGTAATTTCAATAGTTTTCTTAAATTTTATCATAAATTATATGAATTTAATAGTTTTAAAGAATGAGTTTTAAAGGAAAAGGAAAAGAATAAGAAACTGTCCCCTTATTTAATAACCTTTGAGAGTCACCACTTTAAAATTCAATATCTTCATATCAAAACCAAAATCAACACAAATATTTTAAAAACCTCATGTATCATTATTAGCCGTACATTACCACGCGGGCTTAAGTTGTCGGCATCCAAACAATAAGTGATGCTTACTATTGCTTATAAACAGAGGGACCAGGAAGACAATACAAATTCGAAAAACAACATTGTTACAAACACACATTTTTTTTATGGGGGTGCTCGGGATTCCTAATTTTTACATCCTTATAACTTATTTTTGCAATAAGTTATAAGTTACAATATTGTAACTTATCAATTTACCCCCCCCCCCCCCCCATATAAACAAATCTAAAACACCTTATTAACTTTTCAAAAAGTTATATGTTGGCTAAAATAAGCAATCTCAAACACCCCATTATTTATAAGTAACTTTTAAAAAATATATGGTTATCTTCATCGTCTCCTTCAACTGGTATAGGTAGGCATATGTGGCTATGGTAGAAGAACCTAATAACTTGTTTAAAAAAGTTTAGAAAAAGAAAATATATAACTAACGTAACTATAATATGTAGTGAAGAAACACGGATCTAGACCCGATTAGATTAGATCGATGATTCCACTGGGTATGGGTTATGAAACATTAATTAGGTTAACATAAGTGAGATCAAACAGTCCCAACGATGATGACATAACCACCGTTAACTCGTTACGGGAAGGACAAGAGTGAGGGTCTTTCCATAACCATCATCTGGCGTGAGAATAAGTACAGTTCTTAGAGAGAGAAAATACTTAAGTGATTGATGTAATATGTGAAGTGTGAATGCATACTTCATGATGATCACTTGGGTATTTATAGCCGATGGTTAAAGGGAATATAATTGGTGCAAGTGTCCCTTCTAGAAAATATTCTCTGTAACTGACTGGACATGTGATAGCATTTGTTAGGGAGTGACAGCTAGCCATGTGCATGGTTGTAACAAACTATTCAACTGTCCTCTGTCCTCATCTGATTGGCTATCATGCCACGTGCTCTTTCACGAAAGAATATTTACATCAATCTTCTAGAAGGAAGTTGGTTATCACTGCTGTTGCTGTCGTCAACCTTTCTTTGTTCCGCATATGGGAGGCTTCAGCTCATGCGAGCAACCCTTTACTCTTTAGGGTAATTACTTGAACTTGCACTTCTGTAGTGCGTGTCTTCTCTTTACCATGCGGGTGCTGAGGATGATCCGCGGGTGACTTCTGAGGAAGTCCTAGATGACCCGCGGGTGTTATTTCATGGGTATTTGAAGCTTTTTGCTACCCTACCTCTATATGTAGAAAACTTAAAATCTACAGGTTCACATGTGTAAATTGGTATTTGATGTAATATGTGAAGTGTGAATGCATATCTCATGATGAAATATTTTTTGCTGGGTCGAACACGAGGATATGCTTATATACAGGTTCACATGTGTAAATTGGTATTTGGCTTAGTGATTAGCTCTCTCACTAAACTTGAATTTAAACATGAGATAAACGAGGAAACAAAATCACTTAAAACTTAAATATACGATACATTTAAAATACAATTTTATAATATAGCTAGTTTTTATCCCGGTATAACAGGGGTTGTTTCATATTATTTGTTTCTAATATTTATTTATTTTTTGAATTTTTATATTTTTTTATTGTATGATAACTAATAATATACTTATGGTTTGATGATAAATTGTTTCACAAATAAATGACATATTATAACCCGGTTTAAAAGCTATATGAGTTTGATGCGACCAAAGACCCGTTTATTTTTTTACTACAATTTGGTTTTTTAATTATAAATAATATATATATCTTTTTTTAAATAAATCATATATAATTATTTTATAGGATTATTATATCAAATATTTGATGATATTAGTTTTTAATTTAATGAGATGTTATAACCCGTTTAAAAAATATATGGGTTTGATAAGACTCATACTCGTGAATTCTGGTTTAATGCATGAGAAGTTTCCATTTAAAAATCAAGCAAATCTGGTGACTATATCGTGACACCTAAGATTTTTGGGTTTTCGTTTATATATATTATAGATAATAATATATATTGATTGATATATGGTCGCTAATAGCCTCCCGCGGTCGGAGCCATAGCCAACCGAATTCAAAGATGATTTCTTTTACCAACAATGAGTGAGGGGAAGATGATTCTAAAAATATTACTAAAAGGGTTTTCTATTTATTATTAATTTTTATTCTTAGAACCTATTAAAATATTAGATTCATGTTTCTTTTATTTATATTTTATCAACTTATTATCATTTTTTTATCAATTAATTACAGCGTTTTCTTTTAACTAACTACAAAAAATAGTTTTTTTATATATTCTTTTAGTAAAGAATGTTAAATACAACTGAAAAAAATAATCTAAATAAACCTTAAAAATAAGTTAATAAACATTAAAATGATCTAAATACTCGTTGGTTGCATATTGGAGTGTAGATCCTTTAGGCTATGCATAGTGGGCAATAAATTTGGACGATAAGGGGCGACAAGAGGCAGTAGCAGCGCTCCCTTGGGCGACAAAAGTGGTGACAAGGGCGAGGGCGAGAAGTTTTTGTCGCTGGTGTGGGTTTGGGTTTTAATAATATTATATTAGTATGTGTTATATATATATATATATGGGAGAGTTATCCTAAAAACAAGTAGTTTCCTAGAAAGACTAGGAATAAATCATAGCCATTGGATCATATCAATCAGTGGTTGAGATTTAAAATTACAAAAAACCGTCATAGTTTTCTACAATTACTCTTTCACTATTATAACCGACATAATTTCTTATAATTGTTCTTTCACCATAGGTTTTAATGTCAAAATTCTATTGGTTCTTACCATTTCTAGGAAACAACTTCTTTTTATTTGAACCCTTTTATACACACACTAGTTTGAGGGCTATGTATTACAATGTAATTGATGAAAATTTTAAATTTTAACCAATATGTGAAATGCAGTCAACAAAATGATCGTATATTGTCAATACAATTACAATTTATATTAAAATTACATAACTATGATTACACAAATATTTTACAAATAAGTAAAAACTTTCTTGTACACTACATTTGTGATTGTATTGGTCGATATACATTGTTTTATCAAAAATCAAAATCTTTACTCATTGCTTGCTGGTAACTCTTAATAAGATAACCTATAAGTCTACTTGTAAATCTTAATATAGCTATGTATAGTTTTCCGAGTGAAAAATAAGGTTCTTTCAAGTACATATTAAAAAATGATAATATATCCATGAAACTAACAAGGAAAAAATATTCATACACATAAAATATCATATTTTTTAATCAATTAATGAAATCATCAGATCATGTTTATCCAAAAGACATGATTATCCCAAAAACCAGATTACCTAATCTTTAGAATTCAAAATAGATTGATTATGATAAATTTGTTGTAATGGAGTTGAAATAGATTTTTTGTTTAAAATTCTGAATGCTTTTAATTAAGTAATTTGTCTTATAAGACATGTTAAATTAAATATATTTAAATGTGTAAAAATGTATAAATCAGGTCATAAAATATGTTTCTTAAGCATTTTTGTCTGAGTTATGGAAAACCCTTTATGCTACACACAAAAAAAAAGTCATATAAATAATTGGCAGATAGTTCATATCATAAATCGTTATACATATGAATTATAATTATAATATTCAACTTCAATAATTTAATTCTAAACACCAAGATATATATAAAAGTATTCTCCATGTTTGCAATATTTATACAAAATATTTGAAGAAAATTAAAAAAATACACATTTTCCTTAGTTCAAATGCATATGAGAAAATTTAATACCAAATTTGAAACCAGTCATATATAAAAAGTTATGCAATGTTGCTCGAATCCCAGTTTGAAATCAATTTGTAGTTTACCATACAAATCTCAATTCTTCAACAATGATGCACTTTTATTTTTTTTTTAATTTGTAATTACCCGTGACTTAAAATTTTTATTCTAACATATCTGCAACTTCAATTTTGATATTTTCTTATTTCGTCATTAATGTTATTGAATGAATTGGTTAGGATCTACCTTTAATAAAAATATTGAATTAATATATTGAAATGACTTAGAAGATAAATGACCATATATTGAAATAAGATAAAAAAAAAGTGAGGAAGGCTTTGAGATTGACACACCATTACACCCTTAAAGCAAAAACTCTCTATTTATTAACTGGGCGTCACATGACATAAAACGTCGCATTTTGTAAGCCATTCACTACTCATAGCCTTAGAGTGGAATCCTTTCAAGTCTCAACCTCTCATTGGTTGTAAATTTGATAATACAAACACATAGAAAACACAAGGCTAAAAGGGTCTGAAAGCTGATTTTTTAATGAATAATAATCCGATATCGATTGATCAATATTTCTAGTAAAACACAGGAGTATTCGTTGGTTTGATTTTCAGGCTTGTCGATTGGGTTTTATTCGGTTGTAACCGAAATTGAACAAACCCAAATTCATTAATTTTAAACCGAACCAAATAACCGAATACGCACATTAGAAACCAAATTGATTTAGTCGTAACCAAGTACCGAAAGTTCGATAACTAGTTTAGACCTTTTTCCGAGCTCTATTGTCGGTGTGGTTTTAATCGGTTTAGGACATGTTAGATTTTTTGTTTAATTAATTTGAAACCAAATTATGCAGGTTATCCCTCTTTTGGGTTTAATCGGTTCAGATCTATATTATGCAATTAACTATAATATTATCAATCAAACAAGCACCTGTGTGGCTTCAAAAGGCGGTCACAAAATCAAATTGATTCGCTAAGCTGAATCAAACCAACAACAAGAAGAAACTTACGATCGAACCAATTAAGGTAAAACGAAATCAAACATGCGATTTACATATTATGGGATTGTAAAGAACAACGATTGAAGAACATATGTTATAATACGATGTCATGAATTATGTTATAGGTTTTTATTAACTAAATAGAAATCCACATTTTGGTAAATACTTTTAGAATCACCTATTTTGGTAAATAGTTTTCTCTCTCACCTCATTTTGGTAAAAAACTCTTTAAAGATTGGATTTCAATCTATTGAAAAGTTTCTTAGGTAGGCCTTTGGTGAAAATATTAGCGTATTGATAATTAGTAGGTACATGTAACACCCATATGGAGCCGGGTACCTTTTCTCGAACAAAATGGGTATCTATTACCACGTGTTTGGTACGTTGGTGTTGAACCGGGTTATGGTATAAGTAAATGGCAAAGATGTTGTCACAATAAATGATAGAAGTGTGAAAGATTTTGAAGGGGTAAGATGCAATCGGCGTTCGAGTAGACGGTGAGCTTGACTGATTTGAAGGGGGTGCGATGCAACCAACGATGAAGAGTACCTTTTAGACACAACCCATGCAATCGTCTGGTCGATAGGTTGAGAACCGGGCTGAGATGTGGAGTCACCATGTGAGGTGGATGTAGTTGGGGGTGGTGGTACATGGGATTGTGCGACGTGGTTTGGGGGTCTGCGAAAATAAGTGTATGCACGTGTAATCGTTGAAGAACGATGACACAAAAAGAAAATAAGAAAAGAAGTAGAGAAGAAAATTTTATTTCATCAAAATTAAAAGATAAAATAACAAGAAACAAGAAAAATATATATCAACGTGTTTAGATTGCTCATGAAAAACATGATGTTTGGTAATATAGATTACAAGTTGACAATTAGATTTAAGCGTGACAGGAGTAATGTTAGGAACATTGAAAACTGAGAGAAGTCTTGTCAGCCACGCAAGTTCAGCCGTCATGCATCGAAGAGATCGGTACAAAGCTTCAGCCGAGCTCAAAGAAACAATTGGTTGCCTTTTAGATTTCCAGAAAATCGGAGAGCCCCTAAGAGAAACATAAAAACCACTAACCGATCCGCGAATATTAGGACATCCTGCCTCGTCTGAATCACAGAATGCTTGCAAATCAAAGGAAGAATTATAATTTAAGAATAATCCTTGAGAAAAGTTCCTTTGACATAAAAGAGGGCATGGAGTGAAACATTCCAGTGAGGAATCCTCGGATCTTGCATGAATTGACTTAAATACTTAACAACAAAAGCATGATTAGATTGTGTGTGAGTAAGGTAATTAAGTTTACCAACAAGCTTCCTGTATTGTAAAGGGTCATCAAGAATAAGTCTCCAATGAACTTTAAGTTTTAAATGATGAGGCAATGGTGAGTTTGTGACAGAAAGATTGGAATATCAAATTCATAAAGCATGTCTTTAGAAAACTTTCGTTGGCACATGATAACACCCTTGGTAGTGTAAAAAACTTCCATAACCAAAGATAATTGAGACTTCCTAGATCCTTGATTTTGAAAGTTGAGTTTGGGAAAGTCTTGAGATTATTGATCTCTTCCAAATTGTTCCAAGTAATGAATATGTCATCGACATATACAACAACATATACAACAACATATACCATTGAGGATCCCATAGTCTTTGAAACCAAATAACGATCATTCTGAGAATCCAAATACCCTCTTGACTTTAATGCGGGAGACGATTTCCCATACCATTGTCTAGAGTCCTGTTTTAAACCATATAAATATTTCTGAAGTTTAAGCACTTGATTATCAGGAAGCTGCATACTAGGTGGTGGCATCATATGTGTCAGGTCCCCGATTGTTGGTAGATCATTAACAAATTAAGTCATAACTCACACAATAATGTGTTGACAAGAGAGTTAATGAAAGTTTTCTATATTTAGAAAGAAAACCGTTTGATAAAGGTGAAATCAATAACAAACGATTTGGTTGCTGAACAATTAATCAATGGTAACTAACACACAAGATTCACTCAAAAGATTTCCATTTATATAATATTAAATCATACAAACGATAATCTATCTAGGGTTTCTTGATGGGAAAGTTATGTCCGTACGATTCTAAGAACAGCCGTCACTCAACAAATATTCTCTCTCAATTCGTATTCAGCCGCTCTCCTAGAGGTGTGCCCTAAATATTCCTTTTATAGGCCTGACACCTCTGGACAGCTATCATTCCTTCTAGAAACCCTAAATATAACGTACATATTCAAATTACATTTTCAAAGCTATGCTAAGTGTAAAATAAGTCTTCCGGGTAGGCTTTGTAGAAGTAAACTTCTCTGAGTAGACTTTGTGCTCTGCCTTCCTTGTTAGACTTGGTAACCTTAAAGTGTGCCCGGGAATAGTTTTCCGGGTATGCTTTACCACCAAGCAGACTTCAATCTTCTTGATTGTATGTCCGGAATCTGGATCACTACAATTATGATATCAATATAGCAAGTATAGGTGCGGAATACCTATACTCGGTGATTCAAGAACACTAATTAGCTCAAGACGATAACACAATATTGCTTCAAAACACACGTATATTAAGAAATACGTCGGGTGCTTAAGCACTTACAATACTTGATCACAATTACTAGGAATGAACAAAAAGCCCACCGAGAACACATGAGTGTTCTCGACTCACATACTAACCCAACACCAAGCCCGAAGTAGTTAAACTAAACACAAAGATAAACTCAAACCACATAAACTAGGCCCAATAATCTCCCCCTTGGTTTGTAGATTTGTCTTTTAATCATGCTCCATGTAATCAAGTCAGCATCTTTCAAAGCACCTGCCCAAAACTTGCATCGGATAATAGTAGCTACCATACTTGTGAATTCTTTAGCAGCCGTTTCAAAAATTGGATCAGCAACTATCTGAAAAGTATTAAGCGTTTTGATGTCTCTTTCTCCCAACTTTAATAAGTCTCTTGGTTCAACAAATCGGTACTGACCCTTTCCCTTTTCCAGCTTAATAACGACAGTGCAGTGACACTATCATATATCCAGAATCTCATGTTATCCAAAGTGCCATCTGGAATCTTTTCAGGAACAGGAATGTGAGTAGCCTTGTTTGTTGCAGGCCACATGATGTTAACCATAGTTTTTCCATTCCTCGGATTCTGGACTCCTTTGGCTTTCTTTAGAAAAGACTCTGCAGTTGTCATATCTGGAAAGCCTCTATCAACTTGTCTTCTTAGAAAATTCCAGAAGTCTATACCACACTTATCATTCGTCGGATTGGTGAAAGGAGAATTTATTAGATCACTCAAATCTACTTTAGTCCGGGAACCAAAATCTTTCATCTTCTTATAATATTCGGTGACTTTTGACTTCCTCTTCACCCACCACATATTTTTATCTGCATCAAAACCCCACAACAGAACTCCCGATTGATCACCATATTTAGCATTAAAACCCTTTTGAAATTCAATAACAAACCTGTCTGGATGATCCGACGATTCAACATTCTGATTTGAGTTTTTCATTACCAGTATCTTTTTCTTTCCTTTTTCAAGCAAGTTCTTCTTAATTCTGTCAGATTTCTCTTTGGAGATGGGGGGGAGCATCCATATACTGCTGCAGTGATACCGAGTCATCAATGTTTTCAACAGGGTAAGCAGTAGAACTACCACCTTGACTCACGTTGGGCGCTTTAGAAACTACGTAATCACTGCCTTTAAACTCATCTCCAAATTTTTGAAACAGCTTTTGTTGGAGATCGAGATACAAGGCAGTTAGTTCTCCCATGTTGGACTGTAGTTCTTTTATCTTGGAATCTTTATCCGAGTTACCTGCTTCCAACTCTTGAATACGAACATCTTTGATTACCGAATCTTGTTCGAGTTAAAAAACCCGACGTTGTAATGCATGAACATCAACAGGAGCATTTTCAAGAACCACACATTTACCATTATTTTGAAGATAAGCTTCCTGCATAGCCAAAATCTGGGCTACCTTGTCTGACGTACTAGAGCTTGACTGACCCTGAGTGTTAGGGCCAGATGAACCAGAGGGAATATCACTAGTGTTGATCTGTGGAATATCTGTCTCAAAATCAAAATCATCACCAAAATCACTAGTCAATAATTCATGAAATGATGGCTCAGCAGTAGATGTATCTTGTTCAGCTTGTACTTTTGGGGCAGGTGTCTCAGGTTGAGTAGTATGTTGAACTGAGTTGTCTGTTTCATCTGTAGTTGGTGTAGCGGTTGTTTCAGATTCATTTATTAGCACGCCAGGCCTCGGGTCTTTCTTTCTTCGTTTACGAGGACCGAGGTCTGAAGCTGGATCCTCAGCTATGTCTTCTTCATCAATTTCAGCAACAGTCTGAGGAGGCTTCAGAGCAGTTGCTGTAACAAAGCTTTCAGAGCTTCAAAAGCACTTAAGTTTTCAGTACTTGGAGGGGTATCTGACTGACGATGTTCAGTCTCATCATCTTCATCATCAGAAATCTCGAAAGTTGCAATACACGGTTGAGCTAGTGCCGCGTGTTCGTCAGCAACCTGAGCCAAGACAGGCTCAGCTTCTGTCTCAGCAAATCGTCCAAATTTTACCAGATCATGAAGACCCCGATAAACAATCTTGGCACCTTTCCTGTTATGCTTCATCAACCCAAAGGTATTGGGTCCCAATGACTTCATTTCCAAGGTCTCAACAGACTTAAACAGTGCGGTGTAATGAGAATCAAAGATCATCTGTAGGAACCTTGGATACATTAAGAACATATCCTTCTTCTTTAACTTTAGGTTGCTCATCATTTCATTGAAAACAAACTTGGAATAATTGTAATTCCAATCCATGATCAGAGCAACAACAGCAGATGTCTCAGTGTGACTGATCTCATCTGAACCTTCCTTCCTCCCTGAGATACATGCAAAGAAAGTGTGCAAAAGGTATCTACAATATGGGTGAAACAACTTCTTGATTGCAGGAGGATAGGTACCTTCGTATCCCATTCTTGTAAGAACTTCAGTAACTTCAGCAGCAGTGTACTCTGTCGGGTAATCAGGTTGATCCCCGAACATGAGAACTTCCCTAATAATCGCCTCTGTGATAATAATGGGCATATTATGTACTTTGGAGTCTATAGATATAGCTCCATCTGGTCCTTGTGGGTTGATTGATGCATTATTCCAAAAATCGGAGATCATCTTCTTACATATGACAGGATTCTCTCATAGTGCATGAGATATCCTGTAGGTATTGAGTCCGACTATCATCGATTTGAATTCCTTGTGAGTCATGGGTGTATCATATAAATATCCAGCCACGTTGTGCGAGTCAGCAACCTTTAATGTATTCTGATCAGCCATTTCTGCACCAAACGAGTCAAGTTAGACAACTAATAAATTAATATGTCAGTGATTAACATTTGGTCCATGATTAATAAGGAACTTGGTCCAAGGAACAGTAACAGGCCCACAGAGAAACCAAAGGAGAGCCCAAAAGATATTGTATGGCCCAAGTAAATCAACACAGTATAAGTGTGAGCCCAAACGATGAGAATAAGCCCACATGGAGAGATCTCGGTCAACATGTTGGGTTCTCAGTCAACGAAAGTCAACAAAGGTAATGAAATCAACCGAGAATGGGGGTTCTCGGTCAATAATTAACCGAGAACGAGGGTTTTCAGTAATCACTTTGACCGAGAACATATGAATTCTGTCAAGACCGGAGGTTCTCGGTCAACGAAAGTCAACCGAGAACTCCTTGATAGCTGGGAACAGAGAACCCCTTGGATTCCACCTCGGGAAACACGTAATCATCTTCATCCCCACCGATATCTTTCCAAATACCTCCATTAAACCTGCAATTGACCATAGTAATCAACCAAAAACACCTAATTAAACTCTAAGAAATCCACCGAAACTCCTAAATAATCAAGAATCCACTTTTGATTCATCAAATTATCTGTGGAATCAGTTCATGGAAACATCTAGTGAGCCTCTGTCGGAGCAAAGATCCCATATCAATTAGTTCAATACCTGTTAATTCAATGAGAGACACACTGAGAGATGATTAGAAATTAGGTTTTAGATTTCGGCTAAGAGGTTAGAGATTAGGTTTGGGAGAAAGTAATAAAAATAAGAAACAAATCAGCTTTCATTATATTTAAACCCAACTCAGGCCGAGAACCTTAAAAACAAACATGAACCCATGAAAGGCCCAACAAACAAACAACCCAAAGTGACAAAGAACAAACAACCCAAAGTGACCAGAAGCAAGTTAAACCCAAGTTGAAAAACAGATTATTCAAACATTTTGAGGAGAGTAATTTCGAGAAAAATGAAAGAAGAAAAAAATAAAACAAACATTACAAAACAAAATAAAATAAATACATTTTTTTAACATACACAATAACTCCCTTAGTTATTTTTGTTTAAAGTCGGGATCAAATTTCAGTTTTCGTAAAGCGCCGCCCTTTTTATGGAAAGATCCGAACATGGAATCATATCGTTTAAGAGGCTGTCACAAGGATTCATGTTCAGCGTTATTATGGCATAAAGAAACAGGTTGATAGCAGGTATAACATACTTAGCATGATTTTCATTGCATCAGTGATATGATTAAGGTTCAGTTCGGCATAAAGCTTAGATGGACATCACTCATGGACCTGTGGTGCCTCCTATCTCTTCTCAAAGCGTATTTGGCTTTCCCCAGATCACCCAAATTGACTCCAACCCCTATTGCTTGATCAAAAGATTTTTATAAAGATAGAAATTTTAGGCTTTAAGGTTGAACGTTGGACTTAGTGCCAGTAAACTGACAAGCCTTTCATTCGAGACATGACAGGACTTACTTGTGTGCCCCATCTCTGTAGTTCTAGTTTAACCCTTTAAACCTCTCAAAATAAATTTAATAATAGGTAAATAAATCTTTTGCAAGTTTTTTTTTTTTTTAACATAAAAGCACAATATATTTGGTGATCAAGACACTAACGGGCTCGTGTATGACAGGGTAATTGCTTTTCTGTCTATCATTCGGAGATATGTATCTGGAGACATGCACCTGTCTTCAGAATGACTCTCCAGATTAAGTTTAGCAATTTTAGTTTATATCACTTCAACTTTTACGCACCATGGAAAGCTACCATACAATATCAATGACTGTTCTAGAGCCTTTTAAGCTTAATAACTTCACCCGTTAGGCATACATAAGCATTTTGTCTATCATTTTCCAAAGGTTGGATCAATTTTCATTTGAAAATATTTTGAGGCTTCTAAAAAGCATTTAACTGAATAGTAATATCATTTCCCAAGGAGTTACATAAAACATGCGTGCAAGTATTCAGTCACCCCGGTCACTGTTAAGCTTTTAGGTAAATGGCTGTCCTGTATGACCATAAGTGATTAACCGGACCAACCATGCATAGATATGCATGTCCTTCCAGCTCAGAGTTGCCGACATAATTTAAAGTGAAAGAGCACAAAACACGAAAAACATCATAATCGCCCCAGGTGCTTTCAGTAGTTGGGTAAATGGCTATCCTGTGAAACTACAAGTAGAACACTGGACCAACCATATACGAATATATGTCCTTCAAACTTGAGCAACTAACATAATATTAAGCGAAAATGAATTTTTGAAAAGCAAAATCAACACACATAAAAAAAAGGTTTTTACTTTTTAATTTTTCACATAATAAAAACAACGCACACACACTATTTTGATTTTTTTATTTTCACCCCCTAAATTTGTGCAAATTAACCGAAAAAGTACAAATTTATTCCCAAAAAAAAAAAAAAATTCAATCCTCGAAACGGAGCATTTTAAGAAAACACATAAGCACATTAAATTTTGCTGTTCCGATCGGTTTTGTAAATAAGTCCTCCACATTGTTGTCAGTGTGGACTTGTTCAAGATGAATAAGTTTTCGATCGAAACAGTCACGAATAAAATGAACTTTAATATCGATGTGCTTGGTTTTGGAGTGTTGAATGGGATTTTTTACAATGGCAATGGCTGCATCATTATCACAGAAATAGGAGTGTCAAGAAATTCCAAACCGTAATCCAGCAGTTGGTTTTACATCCAGTAACCTGAGAACAACAAGCAGATGCCGCAACATACTCCGCTTCGGCAGTCGAAGTAGATACCGTCTGTTGTTTCTTGCACTGTCATGAAATAAGACGGTCCCCTAGGAACTGGCAACCAGCTGACGTGGATTTCCTGTCAATGTCATCTCCACCATAATTGCTATCACAAAAGCATAAAGATCAAATTCTGATTGTTTGTGATACCAAAGACCTAACTTTGGTTGTCCCTTCAGATATCTAAAAATACGATTAACAGCAATTAAATGAGAGAGTTTAGGATTAGCCTGAAACCGAGCACACTGGCAGACTTCAAACAAAATGTCAGGACGACTTGCTGTTAGATACATCAGAGACCCGATCATTGATCTGTAGTATGTTTGATCTACGGGACTTCCATCAGGATCAGATGACAATAGTGATCTTTTCGCCATGGGAGTATTGGAACTCTTTGAATCTTGAAACTCGAACTTTACTAGCATATCCTCAACGTACTTCCCTTGGTGTAGTAAGATTCCTTCTAAGCTTTGACGAACCTGTAGCACCAGAAATGTAGTCATTTCACCCAACGAACTCATTTCAAACATCTTCTTCATTACACCCTCAAATTCTGTGAACAACTCATGGTGGATCCAAAAATGATGTCATCAACATAAATCTGGACGAGAATCAAATGTTTCCCGACAGTTCTCCAGAACAATGTTTGATCGATGGTTCCACGCTTGTACCCACGATCAAGAAGATGCTTGGTCAACGTAGCATACTGATATGTTGTAAAACACACTTACTTTCCTTATCGTTTTATCATGATTTAATTGCTTTTTAGTTTAATAAATAAGAGTTATGGATAGTTTTTGCATGATCTTACAAAGATTGAATATTAATTGTAGGTTATGAGTTTTAATGGAGAAAAGAGTAAAGTTTGAAGACTCTAGGGGCCTTTTTGATCAATTTTGAAGACTAAAACTCAAGGCCCGACCCAAGCCCACAAGATTAAAGCCTTACATGATAATATATTAAGTTAATTAACAAGAAAAAAACCCTAGACCAGCCTCTAAATCCCGAAATCAGCAGCAACCATCCAAAAAACTTCCGATCGGCAGCTTCTAGGGTTCCAAAGAAAGTCGTTTTTGCATCTTGTGTGACCAAGTGAAGAAGAAGGAGGCTTAGGACAACTTGGTACAGCATCTAGGGACCATATTCATCAAGAAACTCAGCCATAATCTTGAGTATTACATCCATAAACTTTGTTCTATTTTTCAAGACTCATAACTTGTTGATTTTGATCTTTAACTTGAATTGTTTTGCAATTGAATTGAAGATTGACTTGTGCTTGATTAATATTGATCATTGAATGAGTTTAATTATGTTTTGGTTGAGTTATATGATGCTTAAACTAATGTATAGCTGCTGTCCAAAAATAATGTTAGGCTAAACTTGTTAGTTCTACCTAGGTTTGATGAAAATTGTTAGGTTTTAGTAAGTAATATGGATTGTTTGATTATCATGACTTGAATTGTTGATGAAAGTTTGGGTTAATATTGAATTAGGTTGTGTTTAGTGGCTGTGATTTATTTAATTATACTCATATACCTCTTGCTTTGATTGATTGAATCAGTTTTGATTGATTTTAGCTTGTTTGAACTCTTTACTTTGTGTTTAGAGATTGTTTGCGGGAAGTACAACCGTAGGGTTTAGTTGGGTATGTTAATTGATTAGATTCATCGGGTAGACACCTTCTTAGAGACCGAGAGGTGATAGGAAGTAGGGTCGTCTCATAGATTTTACTTGTTAGGATTAGGATCGCGCGAGAGCGGGTTCGGTTATTGCCGGGTTTGGGTTTTGAGCGATTAGTTGATCTAGTTTCAGTTAAACTAAATTGTTGCTCTATCCTTGGTTGCGTAGTATTCGTCTCCATTAGGGTAGTGTGTCGGTGAGACCGAGAGGAGAGTCGACATTAGAGCACTTTTACAATTCGTCACCCGGTTAGTTCTTAAAATCAACTAAGTGTAGCTTAGGGTTTGTTAGTGAGACCGAGAGGTGATCTAGCTTTTCTTGAGTGAACCTTAGTTGTGTCATCCTTAGGAACCAGTGTCGTGAGATTCTACTATCCATTAGCTTATTATACATTCAATAGGATTCTTACCTAGGTAGACGTTTTCCCCATTGATCAATCTTATTTTCAAAGTTTCGTCTAGTTTTCTTAATTTAAGTCTTTTAAGTTAAAGTCAGTTAGGTTAAATAGTTAATATTATAAAAATCATTTAAAAAAAATATATTATTCTTAGGTGAGTCTTATTAGGGTTAAGTATTAAATTTGTTTTCACGTGTCCTTGTGTTCGATACTCGGACTTCCTTAGTGCTACACTATTAGTGATCGGTACACTTGCCAATTTTGTATGGCTTCTTTAGGATTTTTGTTTAATAAACTTAAAGCTTAGTTGTGAGAGCATCATTATACACACATCAAGTTTTTGGCGCCGTTGCCGGGGACACGGTTAGAGGCGTATTGAGAACGACCCGAGTTAGGATTTACCTATTGTATTTTCGTATATTTAGATTAGATTAGTTTTTTTAATTAGTTTAGTTTAATTTAATTTTATTTTAAGTATTATATTATATATCTGGTGCCCGTGATCCTTTTCTTTTGAGTGTTCTTTAAAGGAAATATGTTCAGACGACACGTTGGAACGCCCTGGTGCAAAGTATGTGGCGGAGATTACTGGGTACATGATGCTTATGAGCGATGGAGGATAGAATTCGAGGCACGGAAAGCTCCATGGGAATCACTTGTGGCAAAGCCTCCTCCATACAGATTTTCATATGATCAAATGGGGAACTTCTTAGGGTATAAAGACTTATCGGGAAATATATTAGAGCCCACCCCAGAATTGGAATCAATAATGGATGATGTATTATTTGCCATTAGAAAGGATTTGCAGTATATTCCACCTTTGAATCCACCTTTCTTTGAAACCCTAAGTGAGATTGAAGAGACCGGAATGGAGGAACAGAGAGTAGAGGAGTATGTTCCCTCTTGGGAGGAAGAATTTAAGGATGAGTTTGGTGAAGAGTTGATGGATTTCACCATGACAAATGAAGGAGAGTTTGACCCACTTGGCGATTTGAAGTTTCTTGAGGATCTATTATATAACGAGCCAAGTGCGGGGATCAAGAATGAGCCTTGTGAGGAGAGCCACGAGGTGGTTGGTGAAACAGTCTTTCCACCATTGCACTTTGAATGTGAAAAACCAAAACATGAACCGTACTCAATCTCCATTCGAGATGTGTTGAGTTTTAAAAAGTTGGCAAAAAGAATAAGGAGGGTATCTAGGCTCAGAGATCATGGTGTGCAGAAGAGCTCGTCACTCCCGTTTTACTTTAGGGGATCATTTTTTGGGGAGTCTGAGAGTCGGTGGGCCGAGTTTAATTCATATGGTCGGGCCCATGAGAGTTGTGAAATTGGTTTCGGGAGCGAGTCCGGCTGAAGACTATTCAATAAACTTAGCGCTTCCCGGGAGGCAACCCGGTAATATCTTTTCTTATTATTTTATTTTCATTTTATTTTTATTTCTGAGTTTTGCTGGGAGTTTCTTCTCTTGCAGGTTACTCCTTGGTTGGTTGATGACGGTTGATCAGCTGGAGTTTTAAACAAGTGTGGGGATGCAATTTTCTTAAGGATTACCGCTTTCATTCATTAGTGATAGCTTGATAGAGAGCACTGGAGTTTTAAGCTTGCGTTCGAATAGGAGGGCGAGGAACATGATTCACCGCACACTTGCATGATCACATATGCTAGGGGAGTCTGTTCCATTTTATTTTTCTTTATGTTTAGTTTTGTCTTTTCCTTGTCTCACATTGAGGACAATGTGAAATTTAAGTGTAGGGATGGGGAATTGACGTTTTCATTTTTAAGAAAAATAAAAGAATGTTTATGTTAAATTTTTTTTTTAAAGAAAAATGTCTCTTGAATTTATTTTTCTTTTTGCGTTAAAGTGGGAGATGATGATATTTATCGGAAATCAGTTTTTCAAAGTACTAATAATCTGAGATAAATAAAAGAAAACACACTTAACTTGGGATGTGTCGGTAGGCTCAGCCTTGAAAATGAAAGGGCAAATTTGATAAAATGGTTAAAACGGAAATCTTTTGTGGGTAAAACGTTTTGTCTGTGGAAGATAAGTAATGAAAGGTCGGGCCATACTCAAGCCTCAAATTTTGGTATGAAAAAGTGGAAATATCATGAGTTTTGAAAATTTGAATATGTTATCACAAGATGGATGCTTGTCTCTGACATTCATCTTGTAGTTTGTCTCAGCCATGTCCATTCTTCTTAACTTTGCAGTTCTCTTTGATCTGTGATTTGGACAATCTTCCAGTTTCTCTTTACTTTCAGAAATCTGAATCCTCTGTCTGCTTCTTCTCTTAATAATTTAGAAAGATCATTCATTTGTCTTCCAGCCACTTTGTTTCTGTTTCTAAAATCATATAAAGTGAGTGTTTTCATTCTTTCTAACTGTTCTTCAGTATATTCATAGAAATCACTTCTCACAACTATATCTCTTAGTTGTCTACTTTCCATAATCACTCTTATGCATTCACACACAGAATCATAGTAGATTTCTCTAGGAAGATCCACATCTGACTGTGGTCTTGTTGTTCTTTGTTGTGCAGATCTACTTGATTCTCCTCTTTCACCTTCACCTCTTCCACTTTGACCTCTTCCACCTTGTGGATATCTTCTTGAAATTGGTGTTCTAAAAGGAACAAACTTCTTGGGTTTTTTAGGTCCCAAATTAAAAAATTTGACGCAGACTGCTTCTACCATTTCAGTTGGAAGATTTGCAAGCTCCACAACATTTGCTCCTGCATCTCTAAGAGCTATCAACATTTTCTCCATACCAGGAGTTCTTGACAAACCAGCAGGTACAAAACTTCCATCTGCAAAGTATCTAGTATTCTCACTTTCTTTTAGAGCTTTCTCCCATTCAGCTTTTTGAATATGGAAGAGATATTTCAAATCCTCCTTTTCCAAAGCCTTGAAAGAGGTTTCATCCATTCCTCTTTGAGTAATCATTATATTCCTTAGAATGTTGATCATCTCTTTATTTTCCCAAGGTATACAAGGTTCATCTTCAGATTCAGAATCCACTTCTTGTGGAGTAGGGGTTTCAACAACAGGAACTTCCTTAGACACTTCCTTTTCACCCTGTATCTTTTGTTTCTCTCTCAGAGTAATTATCTTCTTTTCTTTATTTGAGGTTCAACAGATGTTTCAGCATGTTTGGTAGACTCTCAGTTTGGACCCTCTTCAATTTTTCTTTTCTTTTCAGTTTATTTTACTGATCCAATACTGATTCTCTAGTTAGGTTTTCAACCATCTCAGGCTTTAACCCTCTTCTTCAAAGTTTCCAATTTCTCAGTCTTCTCATTCTTTTTCACACATTTTTCAATAACCTTTTCTCTTTCACTGTTGTAAAGGTCTTGGAGTTGGTCAAATGTGAAGTGAGACAGATCATTCTCTGAATAATTATGCCTTCTGAGATATTCTCTGTATTTCTGGCAGTCTCTATTCTTTTGTTCCGTCCTTTTCTTGAGACCATCTCTCTCTTTGTCAAGTCTCTTTTGCAACTGATCATTATCAAGATCAGCCAAAGTTTCAAAACTTATGCCATACCTCCTCAACTTTACAACCAATGGATGATTTCTCTTAGCTTCTCTTATACTCAACTCAATGTTAGCTCTCTGCTCATTAGTCATTTCTACCTGTGGAGATTCAGCATTAACAGCTTCACCTCCTTTTCCTTGATCATCATCAGGATTATCATCATTATCTGAATCCTCAGATTCATCCTCCTCTTCAGTTAGGTTGTTCATAGCATCAATCTTGGGTTCATCAGAGGGTGGATGCTTTGGGTTTGATTCAGTTTGAGCAGGTACATCAGGAACACCTGGAATCTGTTGACTAGGTTGCAGTGTTTGCAGTGGAATTGCTCTGATTGGACTATTATCAGCATCATCATCAGGAGTCTCAACATAGCATTTGTTCTTTTCATCCCATTTTCCTCTCTTTGTTCTCCTCTCATCCGTTCTTTTTTGTTAATCAAACTTCCTCTTTCTTGTATACACTTGTTCAAACCTTTTGGCTCTTTTTATCCTAATTCTGGTGATATTAGCCAACATTTCTTCAACAGATTCACCAGTAGGCAGGTTCCTTTTGTGGCATTTCTTCAGATTCACAAGCCTTTTCAGATTCCATTTCAGGTTCCTTTTGTGGCATTTCTTCAGATTCACAAGCCTTTTCAGATTCCTTTTCAGGTTGGCTTTGTGTTTGAAACATACTTACTACCATAGCTAAGGAATTGTCAGCTTCCTCAGCTCTGTTCATCATAATCAGTGTTTCAATAGCTTCTTGATCAGCCACTTCTTTAAAAATTTCTTTAGCAAGATTGGCTTGATTGATCAAATTTTCTTGCTCTGCCATTTCTTCTGGAGTCAGTGTTTGAGCCAATATCTCCCTATCCCTTGTCTCCCATAAAATATTCTCTTGTTCTTTTAAGGCAGCAGAAGCAGCAATTTCATCATCTGTAAACAATACATCTTTCTCTGAATATGCCTTAATAGGCTCTTCTTCACAGAATTTTGTTTTACCCTTTTCAATCCTTCTTCTCTCATCATCTTCATCTTCAGACTGTTCAAAGTCATCTATTTCTTTCTCAAGTGCTTCCAGTTCTGGATCATGTTCTACTCTCTTGAAACTTGCTTGTTGATCAGTTTCTGGTTCAGTGTTTATAAGCTCCTCAGTAGTAGCATTTTCATCAATCATTACTTCAGTCTCTACTTCTGTCTGTACATCAGTAGCTATGTCAGTTAAGACATCAGTAGCATTGAAAACATCAGTAGCTAAGTCAGTAGCAGCTACATTCTCCTCAACATCTGTCTTTTCAATCTCATCCATTCTCCCATCATTCTCTTCAACATTCTTTTCAACACTCACCTCATCCCTTTCCACATTTCTCATTTCATCATTTCTTTCTTCATTGTAGTCGTAATCTTGTTCTCCTATATTTGATCTGTCACCCCCATATTCATCATCTTCAATCCTCCTTTCCTCACTACTTTCCTCTCCATCATCATAACCAATCATAATTAATTTTAAACTGTCTGCAGTCTCCACAACTGTTACAGTTTCAGTTTGAGCATCTACACCAGAGATAGTTGGCATATTATCATTCTCCCCCTATTTTGGGGCAGCTGAGGTCTTCTCAACCTCCTGCTCCAGGGCTTGAATTCTCAGTTTTGCTTGTACCAACTTCTCTAACAATATCACATTCTCCTATGTCACCTCCTCATTTCTTCTCTTCAACTTAGCATTTTCTTTTAACAGAGTTAACATGTCAGTTTCAATGGGTGGTGTTGTAGGTGGTGATGTGGAAAATGGTTCATATTCAGCTTGGTCATGGGTTGTGGTGTGAGTTTGGTAATTGGATTGTTGTGGTGATTGTGTATGATGTGGGCTTGGAATGAATGGATCTGAGTGTATAGGGCTAGATGTTGGTGGTGTTTGTGGTGTTGGGGATATATGGGTTGATGTATTAGGTTGGCTAATGGTTTGGGTTTGGGGTGGGGATTGAGTGGTTTGATGTGGTGGAGTTTGTGATGGTGATGTTATAATGGGTTGGTCAATGTGTGGTGGTGACTGTGGTGGTGTTGGAATAGGTTGTTCTGGTTGTTCAATTTGCCCCCCCTGATCAGGTGCATCAACTTCCATAGCTACTCCAGCTCCTCCTTTATCTCCATCAACATTATCATCTCCATCATCAGAGTCATCCTCATCACTCTCAACATCATCTCCTCCTTCCTCCTCTAAGCTTAACTCAAGCACTGGCATCACATTCAAGTCATGGTCCAATAACCATGGCAAGATCTCAAATGGAGTTTCAACATTGAATCTATTTGCAGCACCAGGATTCTTAATTCTCTTGTATGTATCAGGGTTTTGCAGTAGGTGAGTAATTCCCATGGTGGGTAGATCTTGTAATTCTCTGTTGAAGATTATCTGCAAGAACCTTGGATATTGTAAGAATCTATCCCTCTCAGCCTTCTTCAAGTTTGCTACCAGTCCATCAAAGATCATTTTTGAAAAATTAAAGGGTAGATCATACATAATCCCAACAGTAGCGTTTTCTAAATCATGACTCATCAAAGTCCATGATCCTTTTCTGGGAGCAAACCACTGTATTACATGGTGAATAGGAAACCTGTACAACATTGGGAACATACCCTTTTGAAACTTTCCTTCATGCACAGTTCCTTGATATCCCATGGTCTGTTCAAATATTTTCAGCAGGTGTGCTGTATTGAAGTTTATGTGGTAATGATCATCATCATTCAACCGTAAACATCTTCTGATCATTCTTTCAGTCACATGGATCTCATGGCCAGCAATAGAGGCTTCAATTCTTTGGCCATTGATGTCATCCACAAGTGTTGCAGATCTCCAGAAATCAATTGAGTGATTTCTGTAGATGACAGGACTTTCTGTAAGAGCAAAACTGACATTTGACCGAGCCATCCATGTAATCATTGGTGCCACCGGCTCATTGTCAGGTGTGACTTGTAAAAGTGCACACATATTGTGTTTCTTTTCAAAGAAGTACTTGGGCTATTCTTTTTCTGCCATATCTGATCATCACAAACAAACATATTCAAAGTGAAATTAGTCATAAAGTTCAGTACTTTAAGCAATTTCAAGGTATAAAAATGAAGAAGAAAGAAAGAAAAATCATCAAGAACCTGTTCTTCGACAAGTTTATAACCTAAACACATAAACCAAATATTAGTAAACAAATACATAATCAATGCCCATTATAGTCTAATCATTATCGAAAAACACATTGTTGTTGCTTACCGAGTCGGAATTAGAGGGCTGATACTAATTAGGGTTTGGATTAATTATAAATGCGATAGGTGGTTTAGGTTTCTTAGCGAGAAAGCAGTTGCAGTGGAAAGAGAGAGAGAGAGAGGGAAATATAATGTTGAAAATTTTGCCTAACTCCCTCTTATATACCTTTTGAAAGTGGGTTTTAAATGCTTTTTGTCGTTTTATGAATTATTAGCTGTCAAACAGTAACATTATCCATTTGTTATTTTAAAACAATTTTAAAACATATAAACACTTTAACATTTTAAGCTTAGCAAACCTTACTCGGAAAAGTAATCCTTTGCAAGGTCTACTCGGTATATTTTCACTTATACAAAGCTTACTCGAAGAATATTTAAACCTCTTTTGATAACATTTTCTTTTAATTTTATAATGGTTACCCGATCCCTTTTAATCACAGACCTTGTTTGATTAAGCTATGTAATTTAAAGTCAAGACATTATGAAGAAAGCTTACCTGAAATACCAGATTTCTTGAGAACTTAATCACAAGATAATTAATCAAGTATAAAATATCAAATAAACATTCTTGCTAGGAATCAGTTAAGATCCCCATATAAATTTCTCAAATTTAAATTAAGATCTTAATCTAACATATACCCTATCAAAATCAGAAACATATTCAATCAATTATACTAAACACATATTCAATCAAGTAACACATTCATTCAAGTATGCTTGAAAACATAGTGTGCCCGAGCAACCTTCACAATTTTAGTGTGCCCGAACACCCTTCTTATATAAAGTATACCCGAATAATCTTCCTAGAGTATAAAGTGTGCCCCGAAAGGACTTCTAGCAGACAATGTACTTGGAAAATCAAATTTTGAAAATTACCAAGTATATTAGGGGAACCAAAGTGTACCCGAAATATAAAGTGTGTTCGGAAAACAAGGTTTATCCGAAAACACTTGTAATTTCAAAGAAAACATATTCACACACAAAGCTTACTTAGTGTACTCAAGGATTTCACAAAGTTTGCTTGGAATAACAATCAACATATAAAATGCAAAGCTTGCCCGAAACAATCATCTCTTGTTAAATGGCTAGCTAAAACACATACTTATCTCAAGACTTCAAGCGTGCTCGGGAATCTTGTGCAATGGTTTACCTTACCCGAAAAGTGCAAACACTTCAAAGCATGCCCGAAAATCATAAACTTAGTCAAAAATGACAAAGCTTGCTTGGAAAGGTTATGAATCATCAAATCTTACCCGAAAATGCATATTAACACATATTCAACTGTTTTGTACCCGGAAAGGTTTGAGAATATCATACCTTACCCGAAAATACATACTCAAACAGTTTGTGCTTGGGAAAGTTTAATAACATCAAACCTTACCCGAACTTACATATTCAACCTTTTTTAGGCAAAATGCAACACTTTTTGACTTAAACCACTTGTCAAAATACTTATCAACTTGTCAGAACAAATTTATCTTTAAAGATCATAGTTTAAGAACAAATGGTGCATTTAGAGATCAAATTTCAGTTATGTTTCATTTCAAAACAATTTCCTTTTGTAAACTGAAAAGATCTCAGAAAAGGGATCATATTGACTAAGTAGCTTTCTCAATACTTCATTCTCAGCATTATTATGACTACAAAGACAGGTCAACAGCAGGTCTAGACTTAACATGATTTTCATTTCTTTGGTGATATGATTAAGTTTCAATTAAGTTGTAGAAAATTTAATAGATAACACATATTGTGTTCTGATGCTCCTTATCTATCCTCAAGGCTTATTTGGCTTTCTCCAGATCACCCCAATTTGACTTTGACCCCCTGGTTTTGGTTAAAAACTTTAATGATAGAACATATTTTTGAAAATTTATAAGATATTTCTTTTCAAATCTACAAACATATGTGAGGTTGAACGTTGGACTTACATGCCACGCAAGTCGGTCTTACAGGCCTTTCATTCAGGATGTTTAAAGGACTTATATGATTGCCTCCACCCTTGTAGTTCTGTAATTAACCCTCATGTTTGTATTTTCTCAATAAAAATTTGTGAACATGTTGAATAAACATTTGAAATTAAAGTAGTTCACATCAGTTCTTTGTCATTCCTTTAAAAAATGATTCATTTAGGGTAACCAAAGACCAACAGACTTGTGTATGACTGGATAATCACTTTTCTGCCTATCATTTGAAATGATTTATCTAGGAACATGCATAGACAGCAATGTAACTCCACATAAATCTTAGCATTTTCTTTATGGTTATATCACCTTAGATTTTACATATCATGAGAAAGCAACCATACATGTTAATGACTGTACTAAGAGCCCTTTTAGCCTAATAAATCCATATGATTGTCTAAGTAATCAATGTACTATCATTTCCCAAAGATATTCAGTTTAATATTCAGTCACCCCAATTTCTCTTAATTGTCAGGTAAATGGCTGTTCTGTTTGACCACAAATGGTCAACAGGACCAAACATACATGTGAATATATGTCCTTTCAAAGTCAGAGCTATTTACATAATTTTAAGTGAATGAATAAGAAACAAGTTACAATTGCCCCAAATGCTTTCAGTTTTCTGGTTAATTGCTATCCTTTTAATCTTTGCAGATTGCAGGACCAAACATACATTGGTGTATGTCCTTCCAACTGAGAAAATGACATAATTTTCAGCAAAGATAACTACCTGAGACTTTTCATTGAAAAATCCTTCTTTTAAGCTTCTTTAAAGCTTGAACTGAATAATCTTATCATGTCTTAACACCATTAACAACATGCTCATGTTTTGGTTCAAAATATAGTATTTATGCAAAATTAATTAGAAAATTCATTTTATCACTTAATTTTGTCATAAAACACATTTTGACATAAACAGTTGCAGCACATAATCAAATCTTAATCAAACATAACATCATCAAGACAGATAGACAGTACACACATTCAAAGTCTATTCTATTATAACAACATTAGAAGATCAGATAAAACACATATTCAACCAATTAAGCAGTGATGTCAGATAAGCATTTTAGCAGATAATTCATAACAAAACTACTTATCTTAACATCACAAACACACATTAACTAATAAACATGCAAACATATTAATCAATTCAATCATGTCATTCTTTGCACACATAATCAGTAAAAGCACATAACGATCAACATATTCAGTAGCATACTCAGTATCACACTCAAGCATATTCACATAACATTCAATTTGTGAAACCTCTAAACAAAGTAATCAATTAGCACATAGAAGTATACAACCAAGCACAGATCCTTAATCAGATTTCATCAAAGTTGATCATTCCCAGGGCTTTCAAAAGAAAGTTGAACCTGGTTCTATCAAGTGGTTTGGTGAATAGGTCAGCCAAATTGTCACTTGTATCAAATCTTTGCATTTCAATCAAACTTTTTTCACTACAATCTCTGATGAAATGATGTCTGATTTCAATGTGCTTAGTCTTAGAATGTTGAACTGGATTCTTAATAGTAAAATATGCAGCAATATTATCAATAAGAATATGGGTGTTCAGAAAATTCAAACCATATTCCAGCATCTGGTTCTGAATCCATAGAACTTGTGCACAACAGGCAGATGCAGCACCATATTCAGCTTCTCCAATCGAGATTGAGACAGTTGTTTGCTTATTGCATTGCCATGACACTAGCCTTTCTCCCAAGAATTGACATCCTCTTGATGTTGCATTTCTACTCATATTGCAGCCATCATAATGACTGTCTGTGTAGGCAATCATATCAAATAATTGATTCTTTGGATACCAAATTCCCAAATCTGGTCTTCCCTTCAAATATCTGAATATTCTTTTAACAGCATTCATGTGGGAGACTCTTGGACTTGACTGGAATCTTGCACACACACATACAACAAACATGATATCTGGTCTTGTAGCAGTCAGATACATCAGAGATCCAATTTTTGCTCTGTATTCATGTTCATATACAGGCTCCCCCTTTTCATCTGCAATCATCTTTTCCTTGGTATCCATTGGAGTTGAGGCAGTTTTGTACTCATGACAGTTGAACTTGTTCAAGATGTCCTGCACATACTTATTTTGATGAATGAACATCCCTTCAGCCTTTTGTTGAACTTGTAATCCTAGAAAGAAGTTCATTTCTCCCATTGAACTCATGCTGTATTTGGACTTCATTACCCCTTCAAACTCCAAACACATTTGTTCATTTGTAGAACCAAAGATGATATCATCAACATACACTTGTAACAGAAGCAACTCTGATCCCTTTCCTTTGTAGAAGAGTGTCTTGTCAATGACTCCTCTTTTGAAACCATTTTCAATAAGATGATTTGACAGCTCATCATACCATGCTCTAGGAGCCTGATGCAATCCATAAAGGGCTTTGTTTAGCTTATACACCCTGTTTGGATACAAAGGATCCTCAAAACCTGGAGGTTGAGCTACATACACCTCTTCATCTATCTTTCCATTTAGGAATGCAGACTTAACATCAAGCTGGAACACCTTAATGTTCTTTGAGTCAGCATACGCAAGAAAGATCCCGATAGCTTCAAGTCTTGCTACAGGAGCAAAGACTTCCTCAAAGTCTATTCCTTCCTCTTGAAGGCATCCCAGTGCCACAAGCTAGCTTTATTCTTAATTACCAAACCCCTCTCATCCCTTTTATTCCTAAAAACCCATTTGGTTCCTATTGCATATCTGTCAATTGGTCTATCAACAAGATCCCACACATATAGATCTCTGAATTGTGCCAGTTCTTCCTGCATTGCTTCTACCCAACTATTGTCTTTTAGTGCTTGAGCAATGTTCTTAGGCTCTATTTGGGATAGAAAGCAGGAATAAAGGCAGATGTTTGCAATTTCTGAATGACTTCTTGTGACTCTTTCATGTAAATCTCCAATGATGTTTTCAGAAGGATGATTCTTTTCCACATAAGGAGTTTGAACAATCATATCTGTAGACACAGTTGTGTCAAGATTTGACTCATTGAGTTCTGTTTCTTCAATGATCAAATCAGTCTCTGCATCATGAAATTCTGGTGCTTCATCATTATGTTGTCCTGAAGTAGATGCACCATTGTTTCCAATGTTCAAGCTTTCAAATAAATGCTGAAATCTTGCAGTAGATGCAGCTTCTTCCTCACTTGCTTGGTTGCTTGAGTCTTCCTCACTCTTAACTTGATCATTCTGTACATCTTGATTATCTTCTTGAACTTGTTCAGCAATATCACTTGAGGAATTCTTCACAAAGGTATATTCCTTTCCTTTTCTAGCAACCTTTTCCCACTTGGTCTTGTAGAATGAATCATCAAAGTCTTCAGGATAAATCTTGAAAGACCTCATTAACTTTTCATGATCAAACAACCATGCTGCACCATCAACTGTATTGAATTGGTTTTCATTAAAAATGATGTCAAATGATTCTATGACACTCAAATGGTCTTTCACATATACTCTGTAAGCTTTTGAGTGTGTAGAATATCCAACAAAGAAACAATCTAGAGACTTTGTTTGAAACTTGTTCAAATAATCTCTAGTGTTCAAAAGAAAACATTTACATCCAAAGGGCTTGAAAAACTTGATATAAGGCTTTCTGCTGTGGAATATTTCATATGGAGTCTTGTTATGCCTTCTGTTTACAAGCACCCTGTTCTGAACATAGCAAGCAGTGTTTATTGCTTCAGCCCAAAAAGTAACAGGCAGGTTAGTATCTGCTATCATTGTTCTTGCAGCTTCAATAAGTGTTATGTTTCTTCTTTCTGCAACATCATTTTGTTCAGGAGTTCTAGGAGCAGAGAATTGTTGAAGTATTCCCTTTTCTACACAAAATTCTTACATAACTCCATTCTTGAACTCAGTACCATTGTCACTTCTCATCATTTTAACCTTCTTATTCAACTTGTTCTCAATCATTGTTACACAACCCTTAATCAACTCTGCAGTCTCATCTTTGGTACTTAGGAAATAAACCCAAGTGTATCTTGAATAGCCATCAATGATCACAAGACAATATCTTTCCTTTCCTATACTTGGCACACTCACAGGACCAAAGAGATCCATGTGAATAATTCAAGTATTTGATCAATTGAGTTGATGATCTTAGGCTTATGAGTAGATTTGTGTTGTTTTCCATTTTGACATGAATTACAATGATCTTCCAATTTGAACTCTCTAGTAGGTAGGCCTATGACATGCTCACCTTTGACAAGTCTATTCATGTTTTTTAAGTTCACATGACACAGTTTCCTATGCCATAATTTTGATTCATTTTCAGTGGCTTTGGAAACAAAACATGCACCCCCTCTTGAAACAGCTTCTTTCATATTCAGTTCATACAAGTTGCCATTTCTTGGTGCCATCATCATAATCATTTCAGGTGGAATGAAAAACTCAGGTTTTAAGATGAAACAGTGGGAATCATCAAAACTGACTTTGTATCCCTTTTCACACATTTGTGATATACTCAGTAGATTATACTGAAGACCTTCAACATGAAACACATTATCAAAAAAAACCTTTCCATCTGTTAAGATTCATTTTCCCACAATCTTTCCACCATTTTCATCACTCCCAAATGCTACAGGTCCTTCATACTTTTCTTCATAATTAACAAGTGATATTTTGTCACAAGTCATGTGCCTAGAACAACCACTATCCATATACCATATTTCATTTAGAGGAGTGGACTGTTCCTGAGATGAAGATGTAGTTTCTTTCTCAATTATGGCCATGAATGCCACATTTTCTTTGTTGATATCATCTGCAATGTCTTCTTCATGATTGCTCCACTCAAAGTTACCTTTATGTTGTGTAGTCACTACCACATTTCCTTGATTTCTTGGTTGATCTTGGTTGGCTAGAACAGTGTTGTTTGGAACATATTGAACTGCTTGAAGATTCTGATTATTGTTCATTTGAAAACCTTGATTCTGAGGCACCCCTTTATTAAGATTATTCATTTGAGGCTGAAAGTTGTTGAAGTTGGGATTGTAGTTGTTGTTGAAGTTTTGGTTGGTGTTTCTTTGCTGATTCTGCTGATATTGCTGCTGACCTCTTGGTTGTTGATTTTGGAATTGATTCATCTGATAATTCCTTGGCAAGTTGTATTCTCTTGCAAAATGTCCTGGCTGTTGGCAATTGTAGCAGATTGCCTGTGACTTGTCAAATCCAATCCTCTCATTTGGACAAGAAACCAGAGATCTACCAGTTCTATTATACAACCTCTTACTTCTCAAAGCTAACATGGCAGCTTGCCACTTCAAATCCATGTCTTCTAAATCATCTGCATCAATTTGCTCTAAATCATCTTGTACCACACTTGTGTGAATCAGATTCTTTGCAACAAATGCATTATATGAATCAGTAAACATAGACAGCAATGCCTGTGTTTCATTGCTTTGACCATTTCCACTACTAGAGTGAGGTACATTCCCACTTGCCATTGAGGCAGTATCAGTGTCATCAATCAGTTGCACATTGAATCTCTGTTGATTTCCTTGATTACTTGTGCTACCACCAGTAAAAGACTTTGGAGTTTCAACATTGTGCTCAACTGGTTCTTCAATAATGGGAATTTGTTGTTGATTCTTGGTAGTCAAATTTCCCATGGGTGCAATCAATGCATTTGAAACATTGAAGCAGAGTCTTTCTTCCTTAATCATTTCATTCTCTATCATCTCCAGTTCTGCAGCCTGAAGGAAGCATATCACATCATCCAATTTCAAGTCATTGAAATTATGCTTCTGAAGGATGAACTTGCAAGCAGTATACCATTCTTTTGGCATTGAGTTGAGTAACTTTGTGTTTAAATTAAAGTCAGTCATGACATAATCAGTTGTCCTCAACTCATTCACAATACCTAGAAAGCGTTCTAGTATTGATTTTAACCTTTCTCCTTCCTTATACTTGAACCTTTCCAACTGTTGCTTCAATCTTTGCTTCTTTATGTTCTTCAGCTCAGTATTCCCTTCATACATCTCAAGGATGACATCATACATTTGCTTGGCAGTTGTGTGATGTGCCACCTTGGTTAAAATCTCCCAAGACAGTCCTAGCTTAATCATATCTAAGGCTCTGTCATCCACATTTCTCATTCTTTCTCTTAGAGCTGCAGTTCCAGCTGTATTTGCACTTTCTTCAGCTGCAGCTTGTGGACAATTTTTGATGGAGTTCCACATATCAACATCATTGTAGCACACTGCTGCTTCAAAAAGCACTTTCCACTTGGTAAAGTTTTCCTGTCCATACAATCTTGGTATCTTGTTAGTAGATACCTCTTGTTCCTCATATCCAGACATTTTCAAAGACAAAAAATCAGTTTCTTAGTAAAAATCAAAGTTTTAAAAATAATTAGATCTGAAAACAGGTTGTTCAGATCTGATGTGTCTGATATGATTGGAGCAAGATTTTAGATATAAAGATTAAAGCTTTAATTGAAATAAGGAAGAGAAAACACCGGTATATTGTAGATCTGGAAGAAAAATGAAAAACAGAGATGCTGACGTCACAAATCAATGAAACAGTGGTCTGCTTATGTCATCTTTCTTCAAATCTTCAATCAGCAACAAGAATCTTTCCAAAATAGCAGCAACAAGCTTTGATACCACTTGCCAGGTCCCCGAATTTCAGATGGATCTTACTCGAATCATGTTATAACTCACACAAATAGATGTGTTGACAAGGGAGTTAATGACGGGTTGCTATATTTAGAAAGTTCACCGTTTGTTAAAGGCGGAATCAATAACAAACATATGGTTGCGTAAACAGTATTCAAAGGTAATCAACACAAACAAGATTTACTCAAAAGATTTCCATTTATATAAACGAATCATACAAAGTGGATAATCATTTTAGGGTTTCTTGATAAGGAAGGTTTCAGCCGTCACACATAAAATTCTTTCTAAATAAATGTGACTGTCTACCTTGTTGTCTGTGTGTCCCTCTTCAGGTGTGCTCTAAATAATTCCATTTATCGGCCTGACACCTGTAGACAGCTGTCATTCCTTCTAGAAACCCTATCCGATAATACATATTCAAATTACATATTCAGAGATATTCTAAGTGTAAAACAAGTCTTCCGGGTAGGCTTTGCATCAATCTTGTCTTTCCGAGTATGCTCGACCATCCTTCATAACTTGGTAACATAGAAGTGTGCTCGGGATCAGTTTCCGGGTAGACTTTACTTGAAGAGTATTTTACGAAGTAAAATACTCACCGGGTAGACTTCAATCTTCTTGGCTTTATCAGACTTTACCTGATAAATCCTTACGAGCAACCTTGTTCTTCAATGGTCCTATCAACTCCTTGCCTGGAATAAGCTTATTAGCAAAGTGTGCTCGGAGGCACTTTTACCTTGCTAGAGTTGAATCCTGCCCGATGATACTTGTGATACTTCATTAAACACTAGGCATACTCGGACCATCTTTATTGATGAATACCTTTCCCGATCTCCAAATACTTGGTTTCTTGAGCTTGGTTAGCCTAAAGCTTACTCGGAAGTAAACTTTACTTGGCTATGAAGAACAAACATGCTTGATAAAGTGATCCTTTCCCGGACTTGCATATATTAGAGAACCATACCCGGTAATGTACTAATTATCAAACCCTGCTCGGACATTCACTAAAGAAGACTTAGTGAAGATAACCTTGCCCGATAGACAAAATATCGTACCCGACTAAGTAAAAGCATGCTCAGAGGTCTAAGGTGTGCCCGGATCCATACTTAGCGAATTCTGAGGAGGTTGAGAAGATTTCAATCTTCCATCTGATCAGTTTTGTGTCAAATCTTGACTCAACAGAGTAGTATTATTGTCGGATATTATTTGTCCCGGCAAAGATTAATGCATGGGTTTAAGTGGATAACAATATAGGTGATCGCGGTTTTTTGCGTTCTTCTAAGCTTTAAAAAATTAAACTATATGTTTTAAGACTGTATTTTCCGATTCTGATCCAACTGCATTAGACTTTGTCAGGGACGAAAAAGACTTAAGTGTGGGGATGTTTGATGTGTTGTAAAACACACTTACTTTCATTATCATTTTATCATGATTTAATTGCTTTTTAGTTTAATAAATAAGAGTTATGGATAGTTTTTGTATGATCTTACAAAGATTGAATATTAATTGTAGGTTATGAGTTTTAATGGAGAAAAGAGTAAAGTTTGAAGACTCTAGGGGCCTTTTTGATCAAATTTGAAGACTAAAACTCAAGGCCCGACCCAAGCCCACAATATTAAAGCCTTACATGATAATATATTAAGTTAATTAACAAGAAAAAAACCCTAGACCAGCCTCTAAATCCCGAAATCAGCAGCAACCATCCAAAAACTTCCAATCGGCAGCTTCTAGGGTTCCAAAGAAAGTCGTTTTTGCATCTTGTGTGACCAAGTGAAGAAGAAGGAGGCTTAGGAAAAATTGGTACAGCAGCTAGGGACCATATTCATCAAGAAACTCATCCATAATCTTGAGTATTACATCCATAAACTTTGTTCTATTGTTCAATCATAACTTGTTGATTTTGATCTTTAACTTGAATTGTTTTGCAATTGAATTGAAGATTGACTTGTGCTTGATTAATATTGATCATTGAATGAGTTTAATTATATTTTGGTTGAGTTATATGATGCTTAAACTAATGTATAGCTGCTGTCCAAAAATAATGCTTGGCTAAACTTTTTAGTTCTACCTAGGTTTGATGAAAATTGTTAGGTTTTAGTAAGTAATATGGATTGTTTGATCATCATGACTTGAATAATTGATGAAATTTTGGTTTAATATTGAATTAGGTTGTATTTAGTGGCTGTGATTTATTTAATTATACTCATATACCCCGTGCTTTGATTGATTGAATTAGTTTTGATTGATTTTAGCTTGTTTGAACTCTTTACTTTGTGTTTAGAGATTGTATGCGGGAAGTACAACCGTAGGGTTTAGTTGGGTATGTTAATTGATTAGATTCAGAGGGTAGACACCTTCTTAGAGACCGAGAGGTGATAGGAAGTAGGGTCGTCTCATAGCTTTTACTTGTTAGGATTAGGATCTCGCGAGAGCGGGTTCGGTTCTTGTCGGGTTTGGGTTTTGAGCGATTAGTTGATCTAGTTTAAGTTAAACTAAATTGTTCCTCTATCCTTGGTTGCGTAGTATTCGTCTCCATTAGTGTAGTGTGTCGGTGAGACCGAGAGGAGAGTCGACATTAGAGCACTTTAACAATTCGTCACCCCAGTTAGATCTTAAAATCAACTAAGTGTAGGTTAGGGTTTGTTAGTGAGACCGAGAGGTGATCTAGCTTTCTTAAGTGAACCTTGGTTGTGTCATCCTTAGGAACTGGTATCGTGAGATTCTACAATCCATTAGCTTATTATACCTTTAATAGGATTCTTACCTAGGTAGACGTTTTCCCCATTGATCCATCTTATTTTCAAAGTTTCGTCTAGTTTTCTTAATTTAAGTCTTTTAAGTTAAAGTATGTTAGGTTAAATAGTTAATAATATAAAAATCATTTAAAAAATATATTATTCTTAGGTGAGTCTTATTAGGGTTAAGTATTAAATTCGTTTTCACGTGTCCTTGTGTTCGATACTTGGAGTTCCTTAGTGCTATAATATTAGCGATCGGTACACTTGCCGTTTTGTGTGGCTTCTTTAGGATTTTCGTTTAATAAACTTAAAGCTTAGTTGAGAGAGCATCATTATACACACATCAAGTTTTTGGCGCCGTAGAGCGAAGGAGGATAGAAGTCGAGGTACGGAAAGCTCCATGGGAATCACTTGTGGCAAAGCCTCCTCCATACAGATTTGCATATGATCAAATGGGAAAATTCTTAGGGTATAAAGACTTATCGGGAAATATATTAGAGCCCACCCCAGAATTGGAATCAATAATGGATGATGTATTATTTGCCATTAGAAAGGATTTGCAGTATATTCCACCTTTGAATCCACCTTTCTTTGAAACCCTAAGTGAGATTGAAGATATCGGAATGGAGGAACAGAGAGTAGAGGAGTATGTTCCCTCCTGGGAGGAAGAATTTAAGGATGAGTTTGGTGAAGAGTTGATGGATTTCACCATGACAAATGAAGGAGAGTTTGACCCATTTGGCGATTTGAAGTTGCTTGAGGATCTATTGTATAACGAGCCAAGTGCGGGGATAGAGAATGAGCCTTGTGAGGAGAGCCATGAGGTGGTTGGTGAAACAGTCTTTCCACCATTGCACTTTGAATGTGATAAACCAAAACATGAACCGTACTCAATCTCCATTCGAGATGTGTTGAGGTTAAAAAGTTGGCAAAAAGAATAAGGAGGATATCTAGGCTCAGAGATCATGGTGTGCAGAAGAGCTCGTCACTCCCGTTTTACTTTAGGGGATCATTTTTTGGGGAGTCTGAGAGTTGGTGGGCCGAGTTTAATTCATATGGTCGGGCCCATGAGAGTTGTGAAATTGGTTTCTTCCCAACCAATTGTAAGAGTAGAGTATTGAGGAGCATCGATGGGAAGAGGATAAAGGAGAAGCCTCCTGATTGAGGTTTCGGGAGCGAGTCCGGCTGAAGACTATTCAATAAACTTGGCGCTTTCCGGGAGGCAACCCGGTAATATCTTTTCTTATTATTTTATTTTCATTTTATTTTTATTTCCGAGTTTTGCTGGGTGTTTCTTCTCTTACTTGCAGGTTACTCCTTGGTTGGTTGATGACGGTTGATGAGCTGGAGTTTTAAACAAGTGTGGGGATGCAATTTTCTTAAGGATTGCCGCTTTCGTTTGTTAGTGATAGCTTGATAGAGAGCACTAGAGTGATTTATTGCCCGATGTTTATCATCCATATGACAGGCTTTAATAGTGGCTATCATTTAATTCATGCTCATTCTTTTAAGATCCTTGGTCTTTTTGATAACCGCAACATTCATGTCCCAATTTTTTGGTAAAGAGTTCACCAACTTATTGTTAATTTCTGAGGTTTGCAGAAAAATTTCTGCAGTTCTCATTTAAGTCACAAGTGATATAAACCTTTGAAGTTGGGATTCCAATGTCTCTCCCAAAAAATGATTAAACATATTAAATTTTTGTCGCAGGAGATCTTGGCGACTTCTCTTCATATCTTCATTTCCCTAATAAACTTCTATCAATGCCGCCCACAACTCATTAGCAGACTGGAGTTCTCTAAACTCAACCACTGAAGAGCAATCTCAAGTGAGAGTGCCATGGTTAGAGTGGAAAGAGCTTTCTCATCTTCTTCAACTTTAGCAAAGTCATCATCATCATATAGAGCAACCGGCTTCACAAGAACCCTCGTTTGAACCATCTCTTTGATAAGTGATCCTTTGAGGTCCCCTCACAATGATTTTCCAAATTTTTGAATCCTTCATCTTGGCATAGTGTTCGAAACGGAATTCCATTCACTGAACCCCTCATGGACAATAAACGGGTATACGAGTGGGAGTTCCCATAATGGAGTCGAGTTCCTGATGAAGTGATGAGTTGGTTGAGTTACTAGTGTTAGTTAATTGGGCCATTTCAATTTAGTCAAATTATATTAAGTCCAACTTAAAGAACCAAGCTTAAGTCCAAGTGAAAGTTTTTGGGTCCAATTAGAGTTCTGTCCAGTAAACCAAGTCCAAGGAGAACAAGCCCAAACCAACAGACTGGGCCGAGAACGCTGAGCTTTTACCAAAACACTGGTGTTGACCAAAACTTGATCGAAAACTCAAGTTGTAACTGAACTTTGACCGAAAACACTGGTGTTGACCAAAACTTGACCGAAAACTCAAGAGTTGACCAAAGATTGACCGAGAACCACTCTTTGCCGAGAACTACGAGTTGCCGAGAACAAGCAATCACCGAACACAATATTCAGGGACCTGACAAGTTGTATCAGAGCAAGTTACTGCTATTTTGGAAAGATTCTCGTTGCTGATTGAAGATTTGAAGAAAGATGACGTAAGCAGACCACTATTCCATTGATTCGTGATGTCAGCAGCTCTGTTTTTCATTTTTCTTGCAGATCTACAATCTACCGGTGTTTTCTCTTCTTTATTTCAATCAAAGCTTTAATCTTTATATATAAATCTTGCTCTAATCGTATCAGACACATCATATCTGGACAACCTGTTTTCAGATCTGATTATTTTAAAACTTTGCTTTCTACAAAGAAACTGATTTGAAGTCTTTGAAAATGTCTGGATATGAGGAACAAGAGGGTGTCTACTAACAAGATACCAAGATTGTATGGACAGGAAAACTTTACCAAGTGGAAAGTGCTTTTTGAAGCCGCCGTATGCTACAATGATGTTGATATTTGGAACTCCATCAAGAATGGTCCACAAGCTGCAGTTGAGGAAGGTGCAAATACAGCTGGAACTGTTGCTGTAAGAGAAAGAATGAGAAAGGTGGATGACAGGGCCTTAGCTATGATTAAGCTAGGACTGTCTTGGGAGATTTTAACCAAGGTGGCATATCATACAACTGCCAAAGCAATGTATGATGCCATACTTGAGATGTATGAGGGGAATACTGAGTTGAAGAATATAAAGAAACAAAGATTGAAGTAACAGTTGGAAAGGTTCAAGTATAAGGAAGGAGAAAGATTGAAATCAATACTAGAACGTTTTCTAGCTATTGTGAATGAGTTGAGGACAACTGATTACGTCATGACTGATTTTGATCTAAATACCAAGTTGCTCAATTCAATGCCCAAAGAATGGTACACTGCCTGCAAATTCATCCTTCAAAAGCCCAATTTCAATGAGTTGAAGGTGGATGATGTAGTATGTTTCCTTCAAGCTACAGAAATAGAAATGATTGAGAATGAAATGATCAAAGAGGAGAAGCCATGTTTTCAAGTAACCAATGCTCTCATTGCACCTATGGGGAACTTGTCAACCCAAAACCAACAACAGATTCCCATCATTGAAGAACCAAATGAGCATGGTGTTGATACACCTAAGGCTTTTGTTGGTGGTAATTCAAGCAACTCACAAAATCAGCAAAGGTTTAATGTCCAACTTCTAGAAGAACATGATTCAGCCTCAATGGCTAGTGGACATACACCTTTTGTTGGTGGAAATGGAAATCATGGATCAGACTATCATGGTTTATTCTCAATGTTCACTGAATATTATAATGCTTTTGTTGCAAAGAACATGGTTCATACAAGCATTGTTCAAGATGATTTGGAGCAGATTGATGCAGATGAATTAGAGGACATGGATTTGAAATGACAAGCTGCCATGTTGGCACTCAGAAGAAAGAGGCTGTATAACAGAATTGGTAGATCACTTCTATCAGGGCCAAATGAAAGGATTGGGTTTGACAAGTCAAGGGCCATCTGTTACAACTGCCAACAGCCAGGTCATTTTTCTAGAGAATGCAACATGCCAAGGAACTATCAATTGAACCAATTTCAAAACCAACCAAGAAATTAGCAGCATCAGTTTCAACAACAGACTCAGCCAAGGAACAACTTCAATAACAACTCCAACAACTATAAACCCCAACTTCAACAATTTCCA